>NW_021821649.1:0-70000 GCF_901000725.2 Takifugu rubripes
TGTTTGGAGCCCAGTTTGAGACAGAGGTAGCACAAATCCAGAAATACACCAGATTAATATGCAACCTTTTGAAAAAGACTGCATCCACAAGCGTTTCCGAATCAGAGGCTCAGTCCTGCAGTTGAAAGAATGGCCCTAAATGTGAAAGTCAGCCTTTTACCTGCAAGAGATCAAGAGTTTACCTACGTCTGCATATTAAGGCAAATTAAAAATCTAACAGTCTACACAGACAGTCTTTCCTGATGCTCACAGTAGAAGATCTTTTTAAATTCTTGAGAGAATGTTGCTTACCTAAAAGAAAACAATGCTACTTAAGATCAAATCACATCACCTTTATTTATATAGCGTCTATTACAATGAAAATTGTCTCTAGGCACTTTAGATGAGATAATTACTTTTGTGTCGTAATTTAAACTTCAAAAACAGTCATTAGAGACCTAGTTATTATGACAGGTCATAGTAATACTAAATACTAAAGTTTGCATTCCAGTTCATCATTCCAGTCCGTTTAGCACAGAGGACACAGATGGACAATCTTAATATTAAAGTTCATCAGTAATGAGGTAGCAAATCAGAGAAGTTTAGAAAACACTAGACTATTTCGATTTAGACAACAATAACTGGAGAGAAAGCACTGCCAGTCCACACAGGCAGTCAGACAGGCAGACAGACAGGCAGGCAGACAGGCAGACAGGTAGACAGGTAGGCAGGCAGGCAGGCAGGCAGGCAGGCAGGCAGGTAAGAAGACAGGTAGACAGGTAGGCAGGCAGGCAGGCAGGCAGGCAGGCAGGCAGGCAGGCAGGTAGGAAGACAGGAAGGCATACAGACAGGAAGGCAGGTAGGCAAACAGGTAGGCAAACAGGTAGGCAGGCAGGTAGGCAAACCAGGTAGGAGTCAGGGCAGGTAGGCAAACAGGTAGGCAGATGTAGGCGTCAGGGCAGGTAGGCAACAGGTAGGGCAAACAGGTAGAGGCAGGCAGGTAGGCAAACAGGGTAGGCAGGCAGGTAGCAAACAGGTAGGCAGATAGGTAGGCAGACAGTCGGCAGGCAGGTAGGTAGGGCAGGTAGGCAGGCATACAGACAGGCAGACAGATAGGCAGGTAGCAGGTAGGCAGACAGTAGGCAGGTAGGCAGGGTAGGCAGGCAGGCAGGTAGGCAGGCAGTAGGTAGGCAGGCAGGCAGACAGACAGGTAGGCAGGCTCAAAACGGAGACTTGCGACCTTGACCTCATGAAAGCCTCCTGTGTGACCCTCAGGTGGATGGCTTTTGGACCTGGCCAGCAGAAGCAGCGTGCAGCAGAGCGACGTGTGGATATGGCAGATGGTTTGTGCGAGACCTTAAGGCTTCCCTGGAGGTCCTTGCATCGGAGCATTTCTCTCACAAATGCTGCTGTGTCTCCGCTGCTCTCCACAGGAGGGCTCCTCAAAGGTCAACATGAATCGTCAGGAGTTCAGTCTCTCTGCAGGGGACAGCATCCTCGTCCCTGAACAAGACCCAGTGAGTCGACTTCATTGTCACATGTTGCTTTGGATGTATTATTGGAGTTTTGAGGGTCTGTTGGGGTCATGGAGGAGGTCATTGGATCCTCTGTTGCTGTTCAGTAGAAGGTGAAAAATGAAATAAGGATATTAGGAAGTGTCTCCAGATAATGCTTCTATATGTTTTAAATGGAAAATAAATCCAAGCTTGTGTGTCCTTCTCCCTGCGCAGCTACCAGTGGCAAAGACACGAGGGGACCGTCGCCTTGTTTGTGGTCCAAATCCTGAGCGGAAAAGACCCTAAACATGACCAACGTACAAGACCGGCATTCAAAACACAGGACACAAATTAAAATAGCAAATAAACAATCCAGCAAAAGCAGCTGAAGCTCCCACAACTGCGTGTGGAGAAAACGAGGATCTGAAAATCCACGTCTCTAAGTGGAGACAGCTGAACATAATGTAAAATCATAAAATAATGAGCAAACGTCAAAGGGGCTCAGATCAACGACCCTGTAAGAAGCAAAAATAATCACTCAGAGTGACACTTTTTTATTTTTGCTTCTATGTATCTTTCAAATAAAACACGATGGGGTTAAAGTGTTGACTTTCAGCATTATTTTCATCTTTATTTCAGTTTCCAGCGATTATTCACTGACTTCATGTCAGTCAGAAGCCTTTTGCATGGTTACCCTTATGTATGTAATTGATATTTTGGGATATTTGTTAACTTATTTACAGTATTACTGTGACTGGATACTCCACCATGCCATTATCCTTGAAACAGACTGATGAAACCACAGTTCGAGTCCCGGACAGGACTCCAGGCGTTCCTAAAAATGTCCAATCATCTTTTACTGGATGTCTTCATGCCGAGCAGATGCAGTTATCGGAATGTGAAATTCCACTCAGCTTCTTCGGTGTCTTCAGCGTTGTGATCCAGGCCCAAACTCTGGTGTCTGAGCTGGTCTCCAGTGTTCCTGTCCAGGTCCACCCCTGGAGCTGGTCTCCAGTCTTCCTGTCCAGGTCCACCCCTGGAGCTGGTCTCCAGTGTTCCTGTCCGGGTCCACCCCTGGAGCTGGTCTCCAGTGTTCCTGTCCAGGTCCACCCCTGGAGCTGGTCTCCAGTCTTCCTGTCCAGGTCCACCCCTGGAGCTGGTCTCCAGTCTTCCTGTCCAGGTCCACCCCTGGAGCTGGTCTCCAGTCTTCCTGTCCAGGTCCACCCCTGGAGCTGGTCTCCAGTGTTCCTGTCCAGGTCCACCCTGGAGCTGGTCTCCAGTCTTCCTGTCCAGGTCCACCCCTGGAGCTGGTCTCCAGTGTTCCTGTCCAGGTCCACCCTCACACAATCCCAGTCAGGGTTGTCCACGAATGAGTTTGATTTCAAGCATCTTCAAGCATCTTTTACACATTTTTACACACTGGTTTTATTGTTAGTTTGAGAAACCAAAAGCCCCAAAATATTTAATAATGAAAACATTTAATCAAGGTTTATATCAAACCTTGAAAAAAACAACAACCATAAACGTTTTATGACTGCAACAATTGAGATTTACGTCGACCCCAAAGTGCCAAAAATATTTAAAAGGGTGGGGGTCGGTCCGACAGTCCGTTTAAGGGAGCAGTCTGATCCTCAGAGTGTTTCGGATTACGTGCTGCTCTACAATAAATGCCCCCACACTCCAGGGCAACAGGTACTCCAGGGTGACCAGTCCACACAAGTTGTACCTAAAACCTGAGTAGTCCCAGGGACAGGCCCCCCGGAACATCAGCCCCAAGCCCCAGAGGAACTCCCACAGGTAGATAAAGAGAGCGTAGGCCATGAGACGGAGCGGCAGGGGCCAGCCGTGGGCCAGGAGCCGGGCCCTCAGGCTCTCCATCACATACAATCGCAGTGGCATACATGGGCAGTGCCCACAGGCTGCTGTGACCCTTCAACCTTCTGTCCTGTGTGATGCACCAGTCCCACACCAGCGGTGAAGACCACTTCACAGAGGCAGCCATGAAGGGCGTACACATAGAGGCGAAACGGAGCAGGCAGAGGGCGAGAGGAGACATCAGCAACACGTCTCCGGAGGAGCTTCGTCTCCAAGACAGGATCCTGCTGAAGAGGAAGCGCGTTAACCAGGCGTGGAGGTGAGGACTACGGAGCTGAGCTTTGTCCTGCCTCCACAGAGACCCTGCAGCAAGTGCATGCTGTAATGTGGATTAACAGACCTAAGCCCAGCTTAAGAATTTACGGGCTTTGAAATCCACCATTCTACAAGTTGTCAAATAAACTGTTTTATTTATTCCTCAGTAAAAACTCTGACAGCAGCAACAGTCAGCCCCCCCCCCCCATCACTTCAGCTCTATGCAAAGTCAGAAGCTGTGACATTAGGTGTCATATTTTATAACACACTCCCTGCAGTTAGTCCACATGAAATCTATTCATATACATGTACGTATACACCTATATATGTATACATGTATGAACAAACACTTGTCATTACCTTGAATCCTCCTCGCCTTTAGTTTTTCCCGTCTCCATCCCTAGCAGCACATGGATCACTACCTTTGTAATCCCTCTGCCAACCTTTGTGTGTGTGTGTGCGCGCGCATGTGTGTGTGTGTCAGGCTAAACATTAAGCAGCTCTATGTTAGTGTATCAGTGATGCCTCTGTCAAAGGGCAGAAGTCGTGAACCCGAGGACAAACCCAGGGAGTAGCCGTGGTCCCTCCCAGGAAAAATGTGTGATCAATAAAACTACTGTTTTCACCCGGGGAGACCAGAGTGCACAATTGATTTTTTAAAGGCAGACAGTGTCAGGTAAAGTGCTGGAACAGTGTAGCCGATGGACAAACTGGTATCTATTGCTGCCTTACAGCATTCCGACCCACTGCTTTCATATTTTATATTCACTCTGTTTCATATTCGCTGTACTTTATGACACTTTTAATGATAACAGTACATCAAAACCAGTCAAAAAAAGAAATAATCTTTGAGTCTCAACATTGATAACGGTGAATTTGTTTGCATTGACCTAAAAATGCATATAAAGAATGATAATGTAATTCTAAACATACAACTTTAACAATGAGAATGATCATTATTATTACCGTAATTGTTTATGTGATTTAAGGGATTCAGAAAACACTGACGATGACTGTTGTCAATAAATCCTTGAAACTACTGTCAGAGTTCTACATGAATGTGTTTTTATAAGGTTGTTCAACATGAAATGGACCTATAAAAGCATCTGAAAGAGCAGATGTCAGTCTTGACTCTGTGCTGCGTGTGTGTTTGTTTAGCGCACACTCTAATAAAACAGTAAGATGGACATCTCGTTCAGAGTCCAACGGTACTGGCAAACACAACCTCACCGACGGTGACTGAACCTCTGGGAGTCAGCGGCCATAAATCCATTCTGATAACAGAGTTGACACAATGTTAAACTGTGACCGTTTTCTTGTCTGGTTTTCATCACAGTTTAATGGTTAAAATCAATGGTGCTGTTATGGGTTGTGGTTCTGCCACAGAAAACACAAAAAGACTGGAACCAGCTTGTGGAGTCAGGTAGACCGAATTAAACAGGCACAAAATATAATCTGAAATGATAATGAGGCCGCCTGTGATAAAACGAACTGAGCTAGGGAAGCAAGATAGAGATGAGTGTCAAATCCAGGACCGGGACAATGGGAAGTTTTTTTTCCCCCATCCTCATCTAAATAGTAGCTACAACACTTTGGCAAAAATAGAAATAGGACAAATAACCTTCATTTACATCCACCAAGGAGGATATGTGATAGCTGGAGTTTGTTTGTCTGCCTGTTCAGCAAAATAACTGAAATTATTTTAATGACATTTGAGGAAAATGTTGACAATAGGTCAAGAAACAGCTGAGTGTAAAGTCTATTGTAAATATGATATAAACATATATAAATAGTAATATAGATTGTATCTACATCACTATTTGCATATTTCCTAATAACTTAAAACAACCAGTAATCGAACAAGTCTGAAATGAACTTGAGGACAAAGTCATCAGCTCATTCTCATGCATCTTGCGCCGAACAACGTCACACTCTCTAAACCCTCCGTTAGAGGTCGCTGTTGCCCATCTGTTGGACGCGCGTGCTTCTTTTTTTCCCTGCAGCTGCTTGGACAGATGTGACTGCGTGGATGTGATTGGCTGTGCGTGTTGTTTGAATGGAAACAGTTGGCTCATCCCATTACTGCTGTGTGTTCTTTGTACATTCCCACATTTTTCAGAGACTTCAATGCTAATGTCAAAGATTTAACAACAACGTGTTCCCCTCTGAATCCAGTCAGCTGTTCTCCTGTCCCCTGCAGATGTTTCGTTACTGTGCAACAGGCCCGACAGCCCCCAGGCCCAGGTCTCATGCGTTGCGGTGTGAAGGCTCATGTCATTAACTTTAAAAGCTGTAATTATTGTCATTGCTGCTGCCAAACCGATGAAATACCTGACAGGTTAGGAGGATGTGATGTCATCGATCAGGCAAACTGTCACGTCAAGAGGTGGTCAGGAGGGCAGACGTGAGCGTGTGGTATGGAGCCAATGGCTGTATGGGGTTTTCACTTTTAGATACATGTGAATGAACGATGGCTGAGTTTCAGCACCACGCAGAACCTTCTGGAGCAGTGTGGTGACTGGATGGAGGGCCAGGATCCTGAAATGAGCATTTCCTGCTGCCCCGAGCCAAGCGGAGCAGGAGGAGACACGAGAGGTGTCTGAAATGTTAACAGATTACTTCTAATCCCTGTGATTTTTCTCGTTGTTTGCTGCCAACATTTACAGGCACGTACAAACAGACAAATAGTTCAGCGTTTCCTGAATGCGAAAGTTCTCTAAAACATCTGGTTCTGCCACAACAGATATGAACACACTCGCATATTTGTCAGGTCATCAGAACTTGTTTATTTGATCGTTTGTTGCTAAAACACTATAATTTAATTTCTGGCACAGAGCGGGGGTCTGTTTTCATAGCATAGGTGGAAACTGGCTTCACAGCTGCATGTCCAGAGCAGCAGCAGCTGCTGCCAGATGTTTGCAATGCAGAATAAGGGTATGGTAAAAAGAAATACAACAAATCTCATGTTGCATTTGAAACTATAGAGCTAAAATATCATTTCCTTCATAAAATGTAGTTGCTATATGATCGATCGAGCGACTCAGCAAAAAAGAAGCTAGTGGCTGGTGTTGAGTAAATGACTCCTGTCCAGGGTTGTTATAGATCCAGGCTCCGTTAGTGGCGCCAGAAAACCATTTCTGTGTCTGTAACATCCTGATAGTCAGAGAAGTGAGTCAAAAAAAGCCCGAGATGAACTGAGAGGCCTGTTGTGTCGGCTCATTTAGACGTCATCGTGTGTATAATGTACACCATACCAAGCATTTATGTTTTACATACATGGCTGCAGTTTGAACAAGCTGGTGTGTGTGTACGTGGCTCTGCTCTGGTCCCGTGCCACATGGGTCTGTCAGCACCCAGCCCGTCGCTCGCCACGGACACGAGGTTGCGGGGGGGCTGGGGGCTGCTGACACGGCCGCCTGGTTCAAAGAGATGGAGCGGGAGATGGTGGCCGCGAGCAGAACAGAGCGGCCTTTGTGCCTCCCTCAGCTGAGCCTGGGAAAACTCTGGAGCCTCCCGTCTCTGCCCGCACTTCCAGGCAGGGAGGCAAGTGGGACGTACAGGTGCTGCAACAGTGCCGCTCAGGCTCTGGTCTGTAATGTGTTTGGTGGGAAGGAAGGGGGGGGAGGGGTGAACAATGTGCCATATATCCCAATGACAGCTAAGTGGCGATGGACGGCGGAGTGTAGCGTTGAGAAAATATCACCACCCAGCCTGCAGAGAACTAAACAAACAGGCAAAAAGAGTTGGCAACCGACTCCAGCCTGACCTCTGACCTCTGCACATGCTCGTGTTTTTCAGTGCCACTGCTTGAGCGGCAGCTAAAGTAGACCTTAATTACTTAGACTGACTCGTAATGAGGCAACTAACTAAACGGAGGGACACTCCTATGGCTTTGCCAGAGAGGAAAACACCACATCTGTGGATTCTGTTAGTATAATATTCACCTGTGGTGCACGTGAAGGAAATATCTGTGGGCCGCTCTCTGTCGGCAGGCTAAGCTGGGGATGGGAAAACGAATGCTTTAGACGGGCGCTTTCCATCAACAGTGGGTCAAAACTAAGGCTGGTTTGGACGGTCCAGTTCAGGAACCACGTCCTCTCCCGCTGCGCTCGCCGTGTATTTACTGCTCATTGCGCTTCGTTATGACGCTGTCCCTCGTGGCCGACTATGATAACATTCGCCGGAGCAGGGTTGTGTGTGTTGGCAGGGCAGGGCAGGTATCACTCAGCGCACTCTTGTTCTTTTATTAATACAGTTTTATGTTTCCCTGCAAACAGACATGAATGTGGCCATTCAGCAGAGGATCCGCTCAGAGTCAAAGCAGAGGAAGTTGAAGAGTGTGTGTGTGTTTTGACAGGTTAACATAGGGCACTGTACTTTGCCAGTGTCTGGTCAGGTGTGTGTGTGTGTGTTTAAATGGAGACGCTGATTTAATTCTTCTAGTGCTGAGGAGGCTTCTTGTTGTGAACAGTTATTGTGGTACTTTTGCCAACAGTCCTTAAACATGCACACTCGCACACTCACGTGCAAGCATGCACGTGCACGCACGCACGCACACGCACACACACACACACACACTCACACTCAGGTTATACCTTATTAAGATGACAGATTTAAAGCTTCATTTTAAGCTATAACTTTGTGTGTGTGTGTGTGTGTGCGTGCGTGTGTGTGGGGTAGAGCACAAGTAGGCGCTTGCTGGTACATGTTGCCCAGGATCAGGGCTTAAACGCTTCACATTGCATGCAAAGAACATGCTTTCATGGGAAAAGCCTGATAGCACAGTGTGTGCTTTCCTCCGAATGGAGTTTATTTTAGCAGCTGCACTCAAACGTGCCTGAAAATTGACTTTGACAAAACAGACAATGGTAAATAAGCAAAGTCTTTGAAGGCTGAGCTAAACTGCGACCCTGCGTAACCTGAGCGTGGGTCAGCTGACGTGGTTCAGTGGGGGCTGCAGCCCAGGTTCAGGGACGTTGCACCTTGTACTGGGACCTTTCTCCCAGTACAAAGCTGGTGACACGGGCAGCGCTTCTTGCCTTACACCTGCAGCGACCGCCAGCTGAGATGAAATCAGGTGAGAAGCAAAAACAGAAGTGAGCGCAGAATGAATGTGGCATTGTGCACAACGGACGAGGAAATTCAGTCAATTTGTTCTTACAGCAACCAGACTGATTAAGAGGAAGCAACAGTCAGTCTGCCAGCAGCTAAAAAATGTAAATGTCATGGGTAAAAACTGGGTTTGCACATTTGTCAAAGTAGACAAGAGCATGAGCGAGTGTTAATGTGTAAAACAATAGAAACAGTTGGGCATTTTTACCAGTGTACACCCCTTATATCTTCACCTCTTTAGGATTTATTTTTACCCTTGTTTCAAGTTTCAAGGCTGTAAAGTAATCAGAGCAGATTTCAATATTTATAAGGCATCGAGCACAGCATCAAATTAATGGAAATTAATGGTTTTAACAATAGAACAATAAAAAACATTTCACTTTTATCTTCTGTGTTCATACCCCCCCCCCCCGAATAAGTGGGTGTTGGTCCTATCAGATATGGAGAAAATATTTCCTCTTCCTTTCCATTTCAGCTTTAAATGATAACATGGGCCTCAAGCCCTTGTCTCTTACTGTGCATGTGTGTGCGTGCATGTGTGTTTGTGCGTGTGCGTGTGTGCGAGTGTGTGTACTCAGTACCAAGGGTGGAGATTAGGTCTGTTATTAATTGGCTGTCCTTTCACATTCCACAGTCCCAAACATAAACTCACCCTCACATTGACAGCCTTGTGTAACCCCTCCACACACCACACACACACACACACACACACACGCACACACACACACACACACACACACACACACACACACACACACACACACACACACACACACACACAGAGGCAGGTCTTTCTATCAGGCATGCAGACCTGTTAAACAAGCAGGCAGACGGGTCTATTGTCCCACAGCTTGATCTGGAGCGTGTCTGTTGATTTGGCCCAGGCACTGGGTTAGGATAACTCTTGGACTGCATTTGATCTCTCCTGATCCCCAAAAAGCAGAAGTAAATCCAAGTCCCAGACCTCCGGCACTTTCAGCTTCACCTGCATGCAGTTTTGTGAACGTCCCATTCACTTGTACCATCCCAGGAGACAGATTAGGAGTTGTCCCGTATGGCCCTGAACTGGACTGGACTGGTGCTTCTGTGTCTCCTGGACTCAAATCTATAAAATGGAGCTAAAGCTAAAGTGGAATCCATCTTCCTATGCTGGATCAGTTGCTCTTTGTCCACTCAGCCATGTTGAATTTGAGTTTGCACGACTTTATAGGCCGACGTCTGTAGTTTTAATGGAGAATTAAAAATGTTTGCAGCCTTTGTGACTCAATATAGCTGCACGTGCACGAGCACATGGATCTATGGTCTGCACAGATGCAAAACACAATAAAACATCTCCTGAGGATTTTATCGATACTAAAGTCAATGACCTTCTCTCGATTATCTTTCCAACAATGACTTATTATCGAGCATGTGCCTTCATCCACACCTCCTCCTGT
Organism: Takifugu rubripes; assembly: GCF_901000725.2. NCBI lineage: Eukaryota > Metazoa > Chordata > Actinopteri > Tetraodontiformes > Tetraodontidae > Takifugu > Takifugu rubripes. The sequence goes on from NW_021821649.1 coordinate 10,154, forward strand.
CCAATGATGCCTCTAAGCCAACTTTTAAACCCCGATCCTCCCTAAACCTCCGGCTCTGGAATGCCCCTACATGCCTGCTTCAGAAGAAAGAGTTAAACTGTGTGTACCGGTAAGTGTAACGCAAACTGCCCCCTTGAATTGACTTTCAAAAACGGGGCAGAAGGTTTTGATTTACGAGAGCAGAAACATATTTGATATTCATTTCCGCAGATGTGGCCAGCTAAAAAAACAGCCTGAAACGGACCCACACCGACAATGGTGCAGTGTAACTTTCAATGTGTGTGCGTGCGTCAGTCCTATTTTAGAATTGTTTTGGGGCTGTTTCAGTCAAATTCACCACAGATGTTTCTGATTTGCCAAACACATATAATAAGTAATTATTGAAAACACCTTTTTTGGTTGCCCAGAGCTGTGTTGTGCGGCATTCTGTGTAATCGAAGCTGCGGTTGCAGCAGAAGAATAGGCTCCAAGAGTTTATTGAAAGCCAGAAAAAAAAAAAAAAAAAGCCCCGCAGTCAGACTTTCCTGAACGAAGAAGAGAAAGAGGAGCTCACAGAAATATTCCCCATCTCGTCGCATTGAAAGGAGAGAGAAAGCGAGACGCTGAAGATGAAGGGATGAAGACGCTTGGATGGAAACAGATGAGGCGATCTGGTGGGTTGAGTCAGACACAGGAAGAGATTCATCATTTTTAATATGATGACAGTGAAACCAAAAACCAATATGTGAATATTTATAGACAGAATCATTTTAAGTACAACCATTTGTTTAGTTATTTTGGAGGTTTTCAAGTCAGTACAATATAAAAGAGCAGTTAAAGTAAACCAAAACCTCAATGAAGTGACACCAAACATACACGTTTAATATGTGTTTTGAGGGTCATCAGTTAAAAGAGTAAATTTGGGATTAATAAAGTCAGAGACTGGCTGAATTAGGTTGCTAGCTTGTTTTGTTTGAGAAAATAATGGAGAATTGAGCAGGTCTAGCAAAGTTTAAAGCCCTTTTTTTATGAGTAGCTTCCTCACTAATGCTCAGCAACCTTCGTAATATGGAAGATCAGAAGAAATAACACAAAGTTTCAAACCTTCAATAATGCTTTTTCTGCTCTAATCTTGAGGAGAAAACAGCAGCTAGGATTAAAAACAAGCTAATGCTCAGCTATCAATGATGTATCATCTTGTTTATGTGGAAAAGAAAGACTGTTTGGCCACGTCACCAAACATTGGCAAATCTTAACACAAGAACTGATGCGTTGATGACAAAAGAAATGATAAAGAGAGGCAACTTTTCTCTGCAGCCCAATTTTTTTCATCTCTCTGCGAGTGCATTTGTCTTGAGAAACCATGTTTCCCAACACTTGGGTGTGTGTTTCTGCCTGTTCTTATATATGTGTTTGTGTTCTACACGCATGCACTTAAAGAGAGAGGGATTGAAGAGAGTGCAAAAGAGAGCGAGAGATTGGAGACAGGATGGGGGATGACGGGCTGGATCTGATTACGGGTTTGGAATGGCTGGAAGGGTTTGTGGTGCCGCACTTTCTCAATAGAACATTCCTGAGTGCAGGCTGGGGCAGGATCCACAACTCCAGGCAGGCCTCTGCCAGAGGGACCCAGTGTTAAAAAGACATTTTCAGAACAAATAGCAGGTCAGGATTCACACTTTGAATCCTGACCTGGTTTCCTATCGCTCCTCGCGCGATAGGAAACCATCCCTTGATCCCAGCCAGCAATCATAGTTGTGGATGTTTGCTGCAGTGTCGGGGTCTAAGGGGCTAAAGGTCACCGTTCCTAACCCTTAAAGTCTGAATGAGAAACAGAATTCGATGGTAAACTGATTTAGCCTGTTTTTTTTAATGGGAGTTTGTTTGAGCCTTAAAAGCCAACTGCACACTCAGCACTGTTAAAAGTCAACAGCGGCGAACCCTTGAGCCGTGACTGGAAAATTCCCTCACCTGCCACGTCAGGTAGGCTGGTAAATGTCACTTACGATTGAACGGCACCCCTCTGTCCCCTAGTATAAATGTCCCCATGGGGTCTCGCTTGGAAAATGCCAGATGTCTGTCTTTAGTTTTTTGAAGTGTGGCTTCTGGAATAAGGTTAAACTCTGTCTCATTACTTGACAAAACAAACAAGGATTTCAGAGGGATTCTTGATCAGCTTCCAGCATGGAAACCATCATGATGTGATCCAAAGGGTGTGTGTGTGAGGATAAGGAAGGTGATGTTGACTTTCTTGGTGCAGGCCTTTGTTCTGTCTTTCTCTCCCACTACCTACAGCATACACCACCCCCCCCCCCCCAAGCCTCCACCAGCCTCCCCTTTCTCCCCCTTTTGATTGACTTCATAAAGGAAATAACACTAACGTGCCCATGACTTCCCCCCTCACCCCCTCTTTGTTCACAGGTCGTGTTTACTATTTTTCTGTACGGAAAATCCTTGAGGAATGTGGAGGAAGTGGGTGTTTCCTTCAGGAGCATGAATCTAATGTGGCTGGGTGGGTGGGTGGGAGGATGGGCGCAGCTGTTCCAATATCTCACAAAGTTTCAGGTACTTAATCAAAGGGGGTGTTGGCTTCAGGTTACCCGAGGCTGCAGGCCTCTGGCGGCATTAATTAAAGGGGATCCTCTAATAAGTTCTGCCTCAGTCCACACCAGCACACACATGTTGGTGGATGGTCTCCTGAAGTTAAATACGCCGTAGTGGAGAAGATATCATCCATCCCTTGATCCAGCCGGAGCCTTCTTTTCATACTTCAAGTAACTTTTGTGACATTCCGAATCAAAAAGACTCCTAAAAATAAGAGTATTGTGAGCTGTGTCCACCTCCTAATGGAGGACACAGAGAGTAAGCTCACGCTTCAATAATTCAGAGCAGGTCTTCATGTTGTCTTTGTGTGTGTGAGACAGGTGAAATTTCTGTGTGTGTGTGTGTGTGTGTGTGTGTGTGTGTGTGGAACCACCACCCTGTAACAAGCCGGGGGCGTTACAGTGGTGATAGATAACACTCTTTAAGTCTTTGAAGCTCGGTTGCGCCTGCTGTTACTTTGCCATTGTTGATGGAGTTCTGCAACTGGTTTTGCGTTGACCTTTGACCCCTGCACCCTCTTTGACTCAAGTAAAACACTTTTAACCACCACACATGCACACACACTGGCTAGAGCCTTAAGCGGTGCACACACATAAAGATAATCAGGCTGTTTTTGTCCCGATGTTCCTCCTTTTCCGACCAAAATCCTTACATCTGAATCCCAATTTAGATTTGAAGGTTTCAGACAAATATATGAGATATCCCCTCCTCGTGCTCTACCATGTGTTTTTCTATTACCGTATGTTTATTGAGCCATGTTGCTCCCAGCTAGCCATAGCAGCAGCTAGAGACCTCTCGGATGGCAACATGGAAAACAAACCCTGTTTCAAACTACTTCTTTGGATAATCAAAGAACAGATAAACAATACCATGTGTAGCGTCGCCACCCTCTTGACATGATCTATTCCATTAGCAGATTAGCAAGGGGCTCCAATCTGTGCATGTCTGTCCGTGCGTGCCGCTCTATCTTTGCAGATGACGATCTTATCTCCGTCTGATATGGTGGTGAGATGTTTAGCCCCGTTGCCTCACAGTAGGAGGGGGAGACACCCCATGAGTTCCAGGCTGCGCGACGTGTGGTACATGTTAGACGAATCGGTGCCTCTAACTTGTGAAGGTCTACATGTTCGACCATGAGCTGTATGTCAGGCCCGTCGTAGCTGAGCCCAGGATGGACCCAGTTTAACTGACACAGCGTTAGCCTCTCACGATAACCCTGAGACGGATAAGCTGCAGTAGATAATGGTGAAGCTAATCTGAGATGCGGCGTTTGCATGTGCAATCATGTTTGAGGAATTCATCCCTCATCTTTCAATCTGTTCACCTCTCAACACTCTTGTAAGTGCAGATGAGAGTTGCATTTCTGTACAGCGCTGGATGTCAGGCTCTATAGAAAAGAGCCTGGGACACTGGTATGTGACACGTCTGCTCACACTCTGCACTTCAGTGCATCAATGAAGTGTTGACAGTAAAACTGGGCCATCCCGAACCTCCCTCAACCCTCAAATTAACCCTTAAAAACACGGTATATTTTCGACACGTATTCACAATATGTTAATGTTCTTCTTTCTTCCAGCAAACATCGTGCTCAGGTACATTTGGATGAATTCCAGGTTTTAAGGTTTTCAGCCACCACCTCTCAGTACGTCACTCTTCTTGCCTGGACTGGATGAAGCCAGCATATATTTTAAATCCAGCGGGTCACTGCCAAGAGGTCACTGCTGCTTCTGCTGCTGCTGCTTCTGCTCCATCTGCTGCTGCTATGCTGCTGCTATGCTGCTCCTTCTGCTCCATCTGCTGCTGCTGCTCCATCTGCTGCTGCTGCTTCTTCTTCTGCTGCTCCTTCTGCTGCTGCTTCTTCTTCTGCTGCTCCTTCTGCTTCTGCTGCTCCTTCTGCTGCTGCTGCTTTTGCTGCTGCTGTTGCTTCTGCTCCATCTGCTGCTGCTATGCTGCTGCTATGCTGCTCCTTCTGCTCCATCTGCTGCTGCTGCTCCTTCTGCTGCTGCTGCTTCTTCTTCTTCTTCTGCTGCTCCTTCTGCTGCTGCTTCTTCTTCTGCTGCTCCTTCTGCTTCTGCTGCTCCTTCTGCTGCTGCTGCTTTTGCTGCTGCTGTTGCTTCTGTTGCTGCTCTGCAGCTGCTGCTAGTTCATGATCCACCTCACTACTTCTGAGAATGTCATTTGGTGAGTAAGATGTCAGCGTTAATAGACAGTGAAAACTTGTCAGCAGATAATGGAGGGATTATGTATCTAAGCTTGGTGACTGTTTAGAGTGATGGTGGAACACCATACTATATGTAGCATACATGCAGCTACTATATATATATATCTATCTATATAGATATAGATAGATATATCTCTATCTATCTATCTATCTATCTATCTATCTATCTATCTATCTATCTATCTATCTATCTATCTATCTATCTATCTATCTATCTATCTATCTATCTATCTATATGTATATAGATAGATAGATATAGATATAGATATATATATAGATATATATCGAGATCTCTGTCCAGAAGAGCGCAGTCCTAGGAACAGCTAAGATCCTGCGCAGAACCCCCAGGCCTCTGGTAGAGGACCCAAGTCTGAAGGAAGGAGGCACCGCCCAGGAGGGCAAGGAAGAGATTTTATATATATATATATAAAATCTGGACTGGATGTTCATATATATATATATATATATATATATATATATATATATATATATATACACGCACACACAGTAGCCATTAAAATCTCTTTTAAACAGTAAATATGCATAACAGCAACAGTCACATATGTCAGTGTGTTGCTCTCATATTTACAGGGTTTGTGTTTTGAAAATTTAAAATGGTGCACTTTAGATGTTCAAATAAATGTGCCAAACAGATTTTGTTGGACTCAAACTCTGTTTTTGAGACTCTGCATGAATAATAAGAAGACGAATTCATGGACAAGTAAGAGCAAGCCGAGCATCAAATGGAACTTGACATGTACACAGTCAAAGATTTATAAGGGAGGCGTGAATTATATTCACCGTCTCTCCTCTGACGTAGTCGCTAACTTTGAAAATAATGACCTTTTGAGGGGCAATTAATCACTTCATACACCAAAAAGCCTATTATTTATGAGAGGACTTATCCAGGTCTTCTGGTCTCTCTTAAACCAGTCAAATCAGGACGAACACTGACCAGACAGTCATAATAGACCACACTCTGTACCACACCAAACAGAGGACAATAGTGTTACATATATTAAACGACATCAAGCTAAACAATGCATGCATTAATATGTGGTGAAAACCATTTTTGTTAAGAGAAGCAGTCGCGAAAATGTCTTTTATTAAAGCCCCCAAATTCGATCTTAGCTGGTCCATCTGATTAAACCAGTTTGATTACACAAAAACATATTAAGAATATAAATTAAAAAATAAGTGGGCTCACACAAATAAGTGCTAGAACAAGAAAATCGTACAATTAGTGCTGTATAGTAATAATTAGCCAAGTCGATCAGCCTAAATCCTGTAGATGGCGCTATGATGCTATTCTAACCCTAACCCTGAGCAGAATCTCTGGGACCCAGAGAGCCTGGACCAGGAGCTGGTGGAAGGTGGTGAGTCTAACCAATGTTTCCATTTGAGTCCACTTGATGTGTCCAGGAGTTGTGACATCCTGCTGTGTGTCAGTCACCTGTACGAGTCCTGCAGAACATTCAGCATGTTTGGGGTTGACAGAAGGAGAACGTCCTGACAGACACAGCGCACGGGCCGACTGGAAAGCAGACATGGAAAATGTGGCTGATCCTTCTTCTTGTCTAATCTGGTATCAGGACCCGCTCCAGGTCACTCCAAATTTCTCCCACAGTCCAAAAAAACAGGCTCATTAGGTTGAGCAGAGAGCCTAAATGGTTCTGGATTCAGTATGTGTTTAGATTGGGGGGGGGGGCATCCTGTGATGGCCTGGCACCTTCTCATCATTGTATTCCAGCTTCTTACCTGGTGAATGCTGGGATGGGCGCCAATGCACTCTGTGACCCTGGTTACAAGTGCTGGATGGATCTGTTGAAACTCATCATGGCTCCATTCAAAGGACTTCATGCAACAATCAGTTGTGGGTGTTTTCCTGATTAAAGTTGTCCCTCAGGCTACTGGAATCAGCCTACACGAATTCTTAGATTGTTCCATTGCACAACTTTGCTTGTCATCACTCCACATGGACTTTAATTCTCTTGAATTCCCTTTAGTAGTTTGTGACAAACACTTACAGGAAGCAGAAATGCCGCAACTCCAAGACACATGGTAAAGCATTGATCACTAACAGGTGCCACACTAGCCAAAATAATTCAGCTCTGGTTGTTTGCAGATAAACCAGCCTAATAGAGCAGCAACACATCCAGTCTTGTGAAGAAGAAGCAGGTCTAGACGTGTTCAGGCTCACCTGCAGCAGACCCGTGGAGCTTTTGTCTGTTGCTGTTGAGCAACTCATTTTCAGCTACAATCACAGAGGTTTTAAATTTCTGGATTATATTAAAATTGACATTCACTTCACCCCTAATGGTCCTGTTGTCTTTGAGAATAAGTCATTATTATGAGGTTTAATGGCCCCCAACCACATTACCGACCAATATAATCAAATTCCAGATGGTAAGGGATGGCATAAAACAGTTCTTTTGGTCCTTTGAATGCATTTATATGACTCCTTTCACATCATCTTTGACCACTCAAACCACTTAACAATACAAGTCTGGATTCACCCATTAGCGCATGTTGATCCACTGGTGGCTGGACTGATGGCCAGGGTGCCCCGATGCTCAGGGGAAATAACAATCACACACCAGAGAGCCATTTGGGGTCCAGCGTTTGGCTCCAAGTCTGTTGAACTTGCAACCACTCCCCAATGTGGGCTGCACACTGGGTTCATGCACTGATCACTGATGCTGGCTCCTCTCAGCTAAAGCCCAACTGCAGCAGCGGGTCTATAGGTCTCCACGGAGAAGAGGAATACACACTACTAACACGGCAAGAACAGGCTAAATTTATCATGTGATGAGCAGAATCATGGTCGGGGTGCTTGGGGGGCGGGGTGCTGCTGCGAGGCATGAAGTTTGTTGTTGGATTATGGATCAAAGCAAATCACAACCAAAGCTCTATATTGAAGTTTCCACATAAAAAGTCCTCGCGTCCTCTTGAATGTAAGTGCTTTATGCTCTGTGTGGGTGTGGGAACCTGAGGCTGGAGGCCCAGAGAGCCGGTGGAACGACTTCAGAGAGCACGCTGCTGTCGTAATACCTTTGAAATGATGTGTTTGGTGTGAATGGATGACCTCTGTCTGCTTTCAGATCATCCTTTGGTGATGCCAGCCCTCCAGTCTCCACACTGTACATCCATCTCTACTCTTTGTACCGTTTTTTGTGATCTCCAGCTTCCGCTTCTCTTCATCAGCCCCTCCTCTCTTTCCATCGCTCCCCGTCTGTTTCTTTCTCTTCCTCTTTTTCTCCGGCTGTGTATTTGGCTGTTTTTCTTGGCAGGTGAACAGGTGGTTTTGATCCCAGTGACGCTGCACATTTTCCCCTCTGTCTCCCTCTGAGAGTCTATTCTTGGCTCAGCAGTTTATAGGCGTTGCTCTCTTGAGGCGTTGTGTTAAGTGTTATTCCATTTCCCCATCACTGCATCACACCATCTGAATGTGGGACTAATAAACTTTCGTGTTTCTACTTTCTTCCTTGCAGCCAGATGAAGAGTAGTGTTCCTTACACATTGCATGCAGGCCCAAGTTCACCATTTGGTGTATTTATGTGTGGGTGTCATTTATCACTGGGAAGCATCCTTTCCATTGGAAACCCTGGCAAAATTACCAGTGTTCCAGTGTGATTATGTAATTACACCTATTGCTCTAGAGGCCACAGCGGTCTGTGTCTTTGCAGCGCGTACGTGTGTGGAGATGCATCAGCGGGTCATCTGCTTTCCATTATGTTTTAATAGATAACAGATAAGAACCTGCCAAACAAGTGGGGGAGCCAGAGACTCCTGCAGGAGGGGAGGGGGGGAATCATTTCACTGTCCAAATCTCTTCCTCCTTCCTTTTTCCCAACAGAGGCCTGAAAACACAAGCCAAATCATTTTTATGATAATTTTTAGGATTTGTGTCAACCCTGCCAGATGGGTGGGATTTGCCACATAGAAAAACACAACACGTGCCAGAACTATTAGACAATGATCCGACAACCGGCCCGCTGAACTTTTCTGATGCAGGAATTCTCACATTATGATTTCAACAGTTAAATGGAGTCAGACTTGCCCTGGCCTCGACCGCTTAATCAGGTTGAAAAACGCGGTTTGCAAAATGGAGATAGATGGTAAGACGATGCTAAAGGGTCAAACTTAGTCTAAGCATTTATTTAAAACCCCCAAATTCAATTATGTGTACAAAATCCTCCTCATTTATTAGGTTGGGGTCAAGTCCCACATTTTTTGTGAACATCGCTGTCTCGTCTCGTCTCCTTAACCGCTTCATCTCTTTCAGGGTCAGAGGGAGGGAACACAAAGGGCGAAGGCAGATCCAGCCCTGGATGAGTGGCCTGTTCATCGCAGGGCCCTATATGAGCATTTGTGGGTTCGGTACCTTGCTCAAGAGTATCCCGGCAGCGCTCTGAAGGTGATTTGGCACCTTCCCCTGCTACCAGAACACCTTCCTTATATTGTCTGCACCTCTGCTTCTCAGCCCAGGTCCCAACAGACTGAGCAACCACCGCCCCACCACCATCACTGTGTTTTTGCTGAACTTCTGTCGTTGGACAAAAACGGCCCTCTGCTAAAATAGTTATGTGAATACTCTACTGATATGTTAGCCAGAAAGCTTTTTACTTAAAGTATTTGGTGATGATGTTGCAGGATCCCAGAGACCGTTTGTGGAAAGAGGATATTTGTTTCAGACAAAAGTACACTATAATATCCAAAACTGATGTGCATCTGTCCTTTCGATTTTACCCTCGGAATGCTTCTCTTTTTCCAGAGGTTTATTTCTATCCACTTGGATAGCACGAAATCAAAACTGTATGGGACACTGGGGACAACAAAGTCCCCCCCTTGCATTCACGTCCACCCACTGAAAATGAATGGGAACTGGAGGCTCTCAGACGTCTTCTTAACACACAGGTGACTAACTGGCCCAACTGGCACCGAATTTTTGCTTGTGTCTCCTTTTTTCTTGCCTTGGTGGAACTTCATTTCGACATGAAGCAGTCGCTTTTTGGAATTATCTTTGCTGGTTTTGGGTAATCGTGTCATTTCAATGTGATGCTGTAATGCGACAACGATAAAGACCATTGTCACAATTTTTTTCCTTATATAGTGTATTAGTATGTAAAGATAGAGATGATGGTGACTTAAAGCTAGGTAGTGCTTAAATCAGGCGTGGTAGTACGGAGTCTGTCTGATGTTAGGACCCCTTTTATGTCCTGAAAATAAACCCCCCCTACAAAGGTTTGGAACTCTGATTAGAAGAACCCAAGCAGCAGATTTCAAAGGTTAGGAGAACCTTGAGAAGAGAATGACTCCTGTCAACAGATAAGTCACCTCAGCCTGCCCCGTCTTTGTTTCTTTGGTTTCTGGCTGTTTTTGCAGGCTGTTACAGACATTTAAAAAAACAACTCTTGTTGCACAATCAGGTTGCATGAAGTTCAGCATTGTGACTCCTAGGACAAGACAGCATTTGAGGCAATCGCTGTCCAGTTATGAAATAAAACTAAGCTTACCAATGGCAATGTTTTGGTTGGAACGTCATAGAAGAGGAAGTTTAGTGAAAACCAGAACTGAAGGTCATTGTTGCATATTCAGGTTGCATGAACCTCAGCACAGTTCAAAGTTCATGCAACTTTGTTAGTGGGAGTTTGAGGAAGGAGCAGACTGTGACACACATATTGTGACTTATTGTGACAATCTCCTGGCTGTCTTCCTCCAAGGGTGGGGGTGAGGACATGTTGACTTCACTCAACCCCAGGATAGCAAGTCAACCTTGATAATTGGGCCCATTTTAGTACTTCCAGCCTCAATACTGAAGGACACCAGTCCAGGCAGGTCCCTGTACCTGACCCTCCGTAGCTACCTTCACCCTGTCTGCAAGCCCAGGCCAAAGTCGCAATGACAATAAGGAAGGAAGCATGGGAGCTACATCCTTGACAGTCATTTCTGGAATTGTGGAGAGAGAGCATCCGTCTTGATGTAACGGGATCCTGGGTGAAAAGAGAGGGTGACAGTGAATTTAATGAAGACAAGGACCACCACCACCAGTGGCCCCCCAGGTCTGTGGTCTCTCTCTGCGTGGTTACAATGTTTGGGAAGTGCGCAATGCATTACGCAATGTTTCAAACCCACCGTCAGCTACGCAGACATAACGAAGAATAACGAGGCCTTAAGAACTGCCGTGATCTTCTCAAAGGGGCTTACATAATTACTGTTATTTCGCTAACAGCAAACAAACATATGCCGGCTGACACATAACCTCCTTGGCGGAGGTAATGAAGCTACAACACATTGTTTTATTCTGTAATTATGTTATGAAAACTGCCAAGATTTAAGCGTAACACACTAGTTTTGAACATATGGGGTTAGAGGAAACCCGGTTTAGCTCCATAATGCTCTCCTTAACATTTGAATATCACTGTTCTCACTTGGTTGCTCGTCTTTCCCACCATTCTTTACCACTTGCAAAGAATAGCTTCCATTGATGCAGTGGCTATTTCTATTGAATAACAATTGTGGTTCCTCTTTTCAATGAGTCTTCATGAGTCCTGCAAAAATATAATAGGTGAACTAAGGGTGGAAAAAGGTGCTTTACAAATATTATTGCAGCAGAGTTACTACCAGCTGTTGCCACGGTACTGTTGTATCATAATTTGGGAAGCCAGATGTTTCAGAACATTCTCACGACACCATTCATCCATCTAAGAAGGTTGGTCCGACTTTTAAATGACATGACTAGATTAATGTCTGTCTGAAGTCTGAACGAGCTCAGACTATAACATAACAACAAGGCTTACAAGTCAACATGATGAGTCCAAGGAAAACAGGCAGGACTGCTGAAAGGAGAAACACAAAGTGGCAACTGACAAACGAACATTGTTAAAATTCAAGAGTTGGAAGAGTTTCTGTCCACACTCTTCCATAAACTCAGTTATTTCTATGTTTGTTTTATGTTTATTGGAGTACATTTAGGATTGACAATATAGGCTTCAAAAACCGCCTGTGTCTCCATTACAACACAGAATAAATGCAAATTAAGCACAAAACGATTCACTTCCGACATGCCGGAGTGAGGTGGCATAGTTCCACTTCCTAGATGACCTGGGCGGATACATCAATGGCGAAACATCAGTTTATCTGGATAAGAAACATCACAGAACAATGTGAGAGGACTGAATCTGGAGTTACCGTGTGCAAATGATGATCGGCTACACCACAGACTTGGTTCGGACTTGGTTTAAATCAGTATTTTATGCTACTATTCCACTGCAGCGATACCTCTCCTGTCACCTCCCTGTAGTTTTTGGGCCTCCAAAGTGTCTATTAACAACGGTAGTTGTTACATGAAAGTAAGAATCTTAGCAGAAAATCATGGAAAATCACTTGGTAAATTAAGACAAAAATAGCATGAAAGACCCCTGGCGAAGTATGTGTGCACGTATGTCCGACTGTGGCGCTGCGTTGTAATGATTGCATAACACCAGCGAAATGTTATGATACAGTAGGAGGCCTCTCTGTAGGAAAAGGACTACAACAACTATCAGTACATCAACAGCAACATTAAAACACCCACTGTCATCTCTGTTAATATCATTTTAAGATGATGTCAATATTACTCCAGATGTTGATAAGTATGGTTTTTTAATGGAACCATTAAAAGAACCTTATTAATGCAGCAGTTTGGGTGTCATGATGTCCGTCTTTTGACTGGTGGACAGCTGCTTTGCTTTTGTTGGGACAGACAGCTAAAAGATGATTTTCCCCAATAAGTGAAATAAGATACTTTAGAGCTACTTTTTTCTTGTTTTTATATTTTGTTTGAGAGGGGGAAAAAGACCAAAGCTGTCTGGTTGTCATGGTGTTGTCTTTTGTGAGTATTTACTTTTCTATGACAACTTTTTATATATACAGTATATTAAAAAATGTTCCAGAAAAAGAGAACATTCCACACAGAAAATGTGCCTGCATGACAACGGCATCTATCTTCTTTAAAAACACAGACTGGAAGGACCAAAGTTGGCTGCCCACCATTCAGCCAGACTGTCTCTCATTATGGAGCGTTAGAAAAGTGGAAAGTTAGAAACAAAACTGCATGATAAGGAAAAAGCACAGGGAGGATTTTTCAGTGTTTACAAAGAGGATTGAGCAGGATTTCTGAGATTGTTTGGCTAATTGATGTCAGTTTGTTGGGTGTTTCCCCTGAGTGGCGTGTAAAGATCGTTTGCTCGGGCGAAGGACGTATTAATGGCGTGTGCACGTACAAATGCACGTGCATGCATCACGTGCATATGTCACCAGATGTGCATTAAGGAAACAGCTTTAGGTGTGATTGTGACCTGAAGTAGCAGCTGCTAAATGCTCAGAAATAGGTAGAAATACAGCAAAGTACAGATACTTAGTTACAGTAACTGTAGTCTAGCTACATCAGTACTCTGGCCTGAAACAGCTTCCTCGTGGATGTACGTCTGGCTCCAACTTTCTGCACATATAAATGGTGTCAAAGAATAAAATGCACATTATAAATATATGAATAAATAACAAACAGGCCCGCTTGGAAAGAAAAAGTGGTTCCCAACAATTTTGCCTTGAGTGTGCGGTTACATGCTCGCATGCGGTTCAATTTTGTGGTCCGTTGAGTGTATAGAACTCAAAAACAACACTGTCACTTGGCACAGGAGACTTCAGGACGGCTGTGATTGGCTGCAGCAGCGAACGCTGATCCACATTAAATCCCTGCAGAGGGAGAAACCGAAGAGGGAGATTTAGCCAGAATGAGAGCATTCCTACTTTTATTGTACAGAATATGGTTCAAGCTGCTTCACACTAAGCTGCTGACACACACATCATCATTATCTGCTGCACATTATCTTTTACACATGTGGATACACACCTTTCCTGTGGATAAATCATTTTGTAAGTCTGTCTGAGCGTGTGAGAGATTTATAAGGTCTTGGATTTTGCTGTGACATTTTCCTCCCCAAAGTAAATGTAATATATTAACACAGCGCTGATAATGAAGAACACTCCTCTTTAAGAGAACTCTTTAAAAGCAATGTTCCCATTTAAAGGGACAGTTTATTATTCTCCCTGTATTCATCCACATTTTCATTTTTAAACATCCTATTTGTTACCCATATAACTGCAGTAAAAGCAAGAAGATGACAACAGGTTATTTAGGTGGATTCTTGAGCTCTTTTTAAAGCCAGACTGAAAATAGGCTGTGATACTCAGAACATGTGCTTTGTTGTGTGTCAGTTTTAATCCAAAGAGCCCATTTCAGCTCAGTAATGAGGAGGTGTTTTCTACATTTGCTGTGTTTAGTTTTATTAATTATATTGCAGTGGAGCTACTGTACACGATCTTTAACTGCTCACCTGAACTTAAATTCTACTTATCAAATCAAGGTTTTGGTGGTATGAAGCACATATTTAATACATCAACACGAGGTTTTTACATTTAGGAACGTTTAACTAACTATGAGTCTGTCTCACCAGCATAATTAGAGTCAGACCTTATTAAAATTGCTTCTTATATCTTCTGCTCTTCACTTATCCCCCCCACCAGAAGAAGGTCAGTGGATCTCTGCCCGAGCAAAGATGCTTTTTCGGCCACATGCTGGAGTACGACAACGTGAATGAAAAAACCAGGGTATGAAAGCCAAACATGTTTAGAGGTTATGAAACCTCCACAAAGTCACACATGGCCACTAAACCCACCCAATAAATGACCCCCCCCCCCCCCCATTGTTGAGTCTACTAGTTAACACTAGAAAATAACGTGACCTTTAATGTAAAAAAGAAAAGAGCTGAAAAACCAGCTTGATCATGCTGCCTCTGTGTTTTGTGACCCACCCTGATTATTTGGGTTGTCATGGACGCCTCCTCAGGGAGACGTCCTCTCTGTCCCACCTCAACTGGCTCCTCTTGACATGGAGGACAAGCAGCTTCCCTCAAGGCCTCTCTGATCTCTTAGCTCCTGACTTTCTCTAATCATGAACCTAATCGCCCTCCAGGCACTTTCATTCCAGACCCTCTTCTCTGTTTAGGCCATTTCTTTGCATATTTTTTTCTTATATTTCCCATCTCTGGTAAAAAAAAAGACCTTGACACAGTCCTTTCCTCCGTGAAGCTGCTGATCTTCATCCCTCCATCGCCTGCTGTGTTCATTTTGAGCACTTCCTGTTCCAGCAACAGAAGGACCGGTTTTGGATGAGCTGTTGTAACTTTCGTCGTGCGGGGGAAGGTTGTTCCTTCTCAGATGATTAAACGCCCACATTGCTGGACCTCTGAATGAGGCCCTCTGCTGAGATGTGGGGTCAGTCGCAGGTCTGCTGGAACTAAGCTGAGACCTTGCGCTGCCAGTTGGAGCACAAGCATCAGCAGAACAATCCGACTGGACCTTTATCTCAATAATTTAACAATTAATTGACTCCACCGATAAATCTGTCACGGTTGATGACGAAGACGTAAAGATGTAAACATTCCCGTGACTGGATTAAATATGAAGTTAAAATAACTGGCTGTTTTGGAAAGTTCTTCAAATTCAGAGCGCAGACAGAAAACGGGGACTGGCCGCTTACAAAAAGAGTGTGATTCTGGTTCATTTGTGGTCAGTTCAAGAAAACTGTACACCTAAAACGCTCCCCTGGCTCCCACCATTTTGTTTTACAGGAGACCCACAATATACCCTCGTCAATCTGCCCCACAATCAACCCTATAATTTGAGTAAAAGACTCTGGGCTGTTATTTTTATTGAATTCCTAATAATGTTGCTGAGATTACAGTTTACAGATTACAGGCGACATGAGCTTGTGGCTCAGTTGAGGGAGCTGCTGTGGGGCCCAGTAGGGAGGCTGGAGTTCATGTGTGGGTGGGAGGTTCAGACAGGTCTACCAACAGAAAAGCCTGAGAAACGATCCAGAGATAATCACAAATATGCTTTTGTTCGCTTTATCAGTAAATTTACCATCAAGGCAATAAATGTCTTTCCCGTGTTGCATCTTTTAGCAGCAGCACAGAATTTTCTCAGTTGCTGTCAGATCTCAAACCGCCCTAAAATGACCCAAACGGTGAGGAAAACACAAGCGATGACCTCTCTCAATCAGTAAATAAGTAAATAAATGTAGTTTTTACTGTGCTGTGTGTTTGAGGAATGGAGAGAGAGAGGGAGAGAGGGGGGTGGAGAAGTATTGCAGCAGTTTAAGTGTACAGATCATTGTTCCTTGGATTCTAATGAGGCTCCAATGAGAGTCCATTCACCATACTGAAACTCATGGCTGCAGCATGACTCAAACATTTGTTATCCAGGGCTTCATGTCCTCTTTTATGAAATTTCAGTGAATCATGTCGCCTAATTAGTTCCACAAGAGACGTGTTTTGTTGCCATCGCTAAGCAACAAGTCTATCATTGCTGACGATGAATGGGAGAATTTCTGGCCCCTTTCAAGGCCAAGGCAGTGACGTCAAACACCAGCCTGATCTTCATCCCTCGTCTCCATCCGCAGGGTATCACATTTGCAGCAGAGCGTGTGTGTTCTTGCATGTGTGCGAGAAAGAAAAACGATGGGATTTAAGATTCAACCCCGACAAATGCAGGGATGGAATTACTCCAGTATTCCTCAAAGTGAGGGACTGTGAGCTACATCAGAGCAGAAGTCCGACCTTCACAATAAAGGAAAGAAGCAGTAACTGAGTGTGCTTAGTTTTAAAGGACTCAAAATTCAATCTGAACTGACATAAGTCAGTTTGTTTTTTAATGTAACGCGTGTAAAACCTTTGGATGGAAGAATATTAGTTTGAGATGTGACAACAGAGCAGCCGTAGATCATCTTAGATCATCTCCTCAGCCATCAGACACTGTTGTTGAACTGGATCTTTGCCTTTCCCATGACGGGGAGACCACCCTACACCTCCCAGATGTAGTCTGTCTTCTTGGATCTTCACCTCCGAATGATGCTGTAATCACTGGTGAGAGATTAACAAGGTTTTAAATTAAAACTGGAGAAGATGGTCTGAAGTCATTCCCACGTCTTCACGTTGCAGGTTGCAGGAAAAAAAAAAACCCAGTCATGTTTTACTGCATGCTCTCGAATGGAAATGAGATGGTTGGTTAGTTTGGATGCAGTGGCTAACCAACTGGAAGAAGATCTTCTGAGAAGGAACATTTCTATTGTCTTTTGACCCCATAATGTGCTTGCAAATTATTTTTATTTAGATATGATGGAGACTGTTGTCAAGTCATTTCTGGCTCTTGGTCTGATGAAATGAACATCTTTTTCCCTGAGCATTTTACCATAGATGGACCTCGTGTCACAGTGGTGGCCTTGACCACCATCACCACCACCACCACTAGAAGGTTCCAGGCTGCATTCCTCTGGGGTCCAGGGCCCTTTCTTTGTGGAGATCTGCCGGGGTTCTGTGAGCACCTGAACGTATTTGCATTGTTGTTTCTTTATCAGCACTAATTCCATGGTGACCACTCTTCCCATGACAGTCTGACGTCGTCGTTCATCTCCTAAACAGAAGAAATGAAAGTTTCTAAGGGTGTTCTGTAGCTTTGTGAACTTCTCGCTGCACTGTTTCTTTTTTTGCCTTCTTTTCAGACGTTTGAAGTCTTGGTTTCTGCTGGGTTCCTGTTGGTGTCTGCTTTCTCAGCCCCTCCGCTGGAGTTGTAGATCAATATGCCCCTTGACCCCGCGGCGGTGGGGAGTCGTGTTATCGTAGTGAGAGGAGCTCGGCTGTGGTCCATGGCAGCTTCTCAGCAACTGCCAGTCAAGCAGCGCTGCGATTTACTCTGGCTCTGAAGCCAAAAATAAGCAGAATAGAGTTAAACGTGTCCTTGGCTTAGAAAGAAGTCTGATTTTTGCCTCAGCCAAGAACATTCTCTGTGTGTGTGTGTGTGATTGTTTGCTCAGAACCAACATGTGTTGTGGCTCAATCAGACCAGAACATGGAAACTGTGAGTGGCTGCAGATGTTAAAGGGGCAAAGATGATTTTTTTTTCTTCACACTTCCCTCAGAACTCTCAGCAGGCCGTTCTTATCTCACACTCACTGGGATGACTGGGATGTCGGATCGCACATAGTTTGCTTTTTCCATCCTCCAAATTTACGATCTTTCTGAACAAATGATCAGTCACGATATTTACTTCACTTGACTGGAGCACCGCGTTTATTTTGGATGCGTTGGAGGAGCAGATTTTCCGGCCATGGATCTGGAGAAAGACTCCATGTGTGATAAATCCATTATGGGGAGGTCTTCCTAAATCTCCAGTTTGTTGTCATTTCCTGTCAGGAGACATGTTCAATATATTGCAGGAGCAGAATACGTTATCTTCTTCCTCTAAATAAATGTAGATGCAAGCAGGACAGATGTGGAAGAGCACAGCTGAATTAATGCATTCAGATAGTTTAGTTTGAAAGGTTCAAGTGCTGGTAAGAATTACTCGGACGACAGGTTGAGACCTGTTAATGCCTTGTTGAGCCTACAGCAATGACATTTACCAGTGAAGATCAACTTGAAATGTTTGAGAATTGCACAAGGAGAGTATAGATCACCCGGTATTAGCCTGAAAAGCTGCGTGTGCGAACAGGCCCGACGACCTGCCGTCACTATGAGTGACGAAGGTCAGCTCCCAGAGTTGCAGGCGCTTGTTTACAGGAGCACATCTACGAGGTCACAGGACTTTTCTGTACTTCACCTTCCTTTGTCCTCCATGTGTTTAGAATTGTCTGGATCTGAGTGCGGATCCATCTGTCCCTGATCCTCGCTACTTCTGTGTTTGTTCATGGAAGAATTCACTGGTTCGGTCCCAGCGACCACAGGATGCACGACGAGTCACAGCGGGTCCGATGCCAAGAGACGGACCGATATATTAGGCAGGAAGTTTGAAAGTTTAGGCTGGTCCCCAGCACTGGAACGGTCTTTGTTTATTTCCTGTGTAAAGGAAGCAAAGTTCATATTCGATTCTGATCTTATGTTGCAGCTCATGAAACTGAGGTTATTAATGTTTAGATCTTTTTTTTTTTAACCCCAGCTCTGTACGTCGATGACCTGCACATGTTTGTGTGAAACGGATAGTTAACTTTTTGTCCCTGGCAAACAAAGTGGAAAGTTGAACATAGAACACACCCTTCATTCGCCCCTCTGTCTTCATAATCACTCTTTCTCTCTTCTACTCATCCCATAACATCCTGCCCTCTTTCCACTGAGCCCTTATGCAACCCAATCAGAGCCCTATTTAGGGAAATCAAGTTAAATAAACTGTGATGTGAACCAAATCCAAATAAGGCCTCTTATATAAGAATGAGGTTGCTTCATAGATGAATGGCTCTTGGAATGGACATAGATTCCCAAGGCCGGTATTTATTTTCATTACCATTAGAACTGAGTATAAATTCATTTGAACTCTTTTAACATCTCTTTGAAATCCCACAGCTGGACCATAGATTTAAGTCATTTGTCTTTCTTTTTGCTGTTGTTAACTAAATTGTACAGAGACAAACTGCAAGCTAATGAAGCCCTACCTGTATTGTGGCATCACTTTAAAGGAGAACGAAATGCTGCTTATCCTGCTGCCAGTGTGAACAGGCTGCCAGTGAAGCTGCTAATTCTGCCTGCCCGCCTGTGAGCACAGGCTCCATTTATGAATATCAAGCCCTAATTGAGTTTATTTGGGATAATTAGGGCAGATAAATGAGCATGGGTGGACGTTTGGAGGTTATTTTGTAAGACGGCCAGTGTTCCTCCTCACACAAAGTAGCAGTAAACGGTCCTGCTGCTGGGTTCTTGTCCTCCTACAGCCCCTCCATCTCTTCTTCTGCACTGACCCGGCTGCTGGTATCTCATCCACACACTTTGCTGGGAGACACAACAAACTTGGCTGTGGCACGAATGATTGCACTACCCTGGTGGGGCTGCAGAAGGTCTGCTGCATCTGACACCTCATGCTAGCAGGAGGTGGTGGTGGTGGTGGGAATGGGGGGATCTGGAAAAATACTAGATTTGCTAAGAATCCGTCCTGGAGATGAGAGGCAAGTGTTCTGTGGCCAACAGCATGCAAGCCCATTCGATTGCAGGGTTTGTCTTGTGAACTGCTTCTCCTTTTTACCTCTTATTCTGCAAACAGGCCAGACAAAATATGACTGGTTTTCCCTTTATTTCTTTGCGCAGTGTATATTTGCAGATTGGTAACATGGTTGAAGCCTTCTGGGGACTCATGAAACCATAGATATTATGATGAACACCAGGTTTAACCATTGTTAAGCCCCGCAGGTCACAGCATTGACTGGCTCATTGTTGACTCATAGTGCATTGATAGGTCAGGTCAGGTCAGTCCGCCCCCCTCAGGCTAAACTCTGCAGCATCTGCCTTCCATCTGACGAGCTACAGACAAACGAGACTAGAGAATGCATTAAACAGCAACGAGAATACCTGGTTTTGTAGAGCGAAAGGGCTCCGAGGAGGGTTTAGTGATTCATTTGATGGGTGACAAGGCTTCACACAGATCTCAGATGTCACCTCATTCCAACCACACTTTCCGCCATTTGGTAATCCTGCTCTCTGTAAAATGGGATTAAATCCCCCAAAACAAACACGGCTAAATTACAGCTCTCTGGAAATGACTGCAGGTGATCCCAGCTGAGAGGTTTAACTGTTGTCTTTCTCTATAAATTTGGAGGTATAAATTTACTGTCCTGGTTTGATGTGCCACCTTTTCACCACCACTGAGCTGTGTTAACTGTTACGTAAGCCTGACAACGCTGCCTTGAGCCCAGACCATGGGCAGAACAAAAACATCCATCGCGCCCTCCGTCCCTCAGTGTGTGCCCGTGCAGTCTGCTTCCTGTAGCCGCTGCAGCATTGACAGCTTGGTTGTAACCTCTGGCCTAATGTAGCGGATAAGGATGTGTCAGTGGAAACCAGCAGGGTCAGGTTGGCTCCTAGTCCTGGGATCTTAGTTCCTGGCTGCGCTGCGGGTCTACCGTCCCTAGCTGCAGCTCCACACATGTGTTTCCTGTTTCTTTCTTTTCTTTTTTTTCTAAAGCCCTTTCCTGGAGCTTTGTTTGGTCTGACCTCTGGGAATCATTTTAATTTTGGTGTGCGACAGAATACTCACCAACTTCATGGTTTGCATGGTGTTGTTTTCTATTTTAGCATCGCTTTTGACAGTGTCTTCTGCTTTTTGATGAATTGAGCCGGTAACTCCGGCTGACCTCTTACTGACTGACAAGTTCAAATGTTCCAGTGTGAGAATCCTTTGGCGATAATAGGATAATGTTTGTTCACTACTCTAATTCAAACCCTGATGCCAGAACTAGAAGAGATACTCTAACATTTGACACAGAATCTGGCCTAATCCTGTTCTATCAATGTCCTCCGCTGGTCTCTTTGACAACCCTCTCCACTATATTTCCCATGTCGCCGACTGTGAGACAACGTTTCATTGGCTGGGTTTTTGTTGATGATGTTGGATGTTGTTCAGTGGATCCTTGACACGATTTCATTACATTGAATTCCTCACGATCAAAGTCTTATTTGCTGGATTAAGGCCCCCAGATTACACAGATTCTATGACCATCAAGAAAAAGCACAATCACAGAGTTGTGACGTTAAAAGGGTGTTTAGAGCGTTGAATTTATAGACTTGTAACACATCATTATCCCGTTGTTTGACCTCTGTACTCAAACCAACAACTGGGTCGAGGACGCTCATAAAACCAGTCCTCAAACTGAAAATCTGCCCCCAGACACCTCTGTGGTTGCACCCCAGGGTACTGTACACAACCTGACACACATACAAAAACCCTGCAGACTTCAGGAGCAGCAGAGGAAACCCAGCGAATTGAGAGGAAAACATTCACACCTTCATTTTCTAAAGAAAAACAACCAACTTCTCAAGAAGCCTGAAAGTGCAACAGCAGACTTCCGGAGGCGACGCGGCACAACTCTGCAGGCTGATGTCATACTTGACCACAGTACAAAATGGCTGCATAACTCCAAATAACGGGACCTGTTTCATAAAAATGACAAAAACATCATTAGTTTACATCTTCTTTACCTGAAAACCATCAATGCCCACAATATTAAAGATAACCCACACTGTGACAGTGTTGTTGTTGTTGTTTATTAAAAGCTGCATGAATTAGCTCTGGAAAGGAAATAATTGTGTAATGCTAATGTAATTTTCCCTGTGAATTCTGCACGATTTGTGCGCACACTTCTGGGTTAAGGTAAAATTACTGCACATCTGTCCCACATTAAACGGTCAGATCCTCCCCTTTTGTTATTGTTGGAGATGATAAAACAGTCAAACAGAATGTTCTGCAGCTGACGCCACACTAAACCGCTGCAACTACACTTCTCTCTTTATGCAACCAGTAATAATATATGTACTTTAGACCTATACACTGCTGATGCTTTTATTTTCCTTTTTATTCAGGTTATGTTCTCGCTGGCGTTGGATTTACTAGTGTTCTACCAAAATCAGTGGAGGGATTTCAGCGAAATTAGTGTGGTAATGGGAAACAGGTCAAGGGAAAAAAGCCTCTCTCAATTCTGGTTCAGGTCCCGGAATCCAGTTTTGAGAGTCTGGGTGGAGTTCTGCACGTTTAGTTAACCACTTTTAATTACATCTCAGTGTTGACATTGTGGAGTGTAAGGCCCCTGACTCTCAACAGAGAGTTCTTCCTGGCTCGTTTTAAATAAAAAGAACAAAATCGTCCTTCTCTGATCTCCGTGTTTTTCATCAGCAAACCTGATACATTCGCAGTGCGGTGAAAAAAAACAGAAAAACGTGGCGATTCAGCGAATCCCGGTTTCCCCAACATCTGCCCGCCAACCACTGTACTGACTCTGCAGGATGGAACCAGTGACACCAGACCCGTACTGCCACAGCAACAGAAGGGGACATTATAATGTCTTCCATGTGTGCCCCCCACCCTGTCCCTTAGCACGTTTCAAAGTGGAGGAGATTCGTGGATGAGAAGAAGTAAGTCAGTGGGAGAAGCCAGAACTTTCCGATCATCCGTGTGTCGAGAGAAACCTCTGCTCATCAGATCTCCTCCTCTCCCCCTCTGATTGAGGAAACGGTAACGGGATCTTGGAGAAAGACTGCCAGCTGCTGGAACATCCTGCCTTCCTGGGTTGGCTACATCACCAAAACCCGCATCAGAACACACACACACACCAGAACCCGAACCAGAAGCTGAACCTGGAAATGATATGGAAGCCTCTGAGTGGCTTCATCATAATTATTGTCTTAATAATTTTCCCGGAGCACTGGGATGTGACTGAAATACCAAGACAATGAAGACGGGATAAAACAGGAAAACCTTCTCCCAAACTGACATTGGAGCCATTGTTCTGATAATTGATGGCTGCTGGAGGAGTTTAAATATTTTCAGGCCGCCATCCTAATCAAAGAGAAATGCCCTCACTTAATCTGCTGCTGTGCTCAGAGGATTAGCACATTCTTTGGTCTGCTGTCGGCAAACAGTCTAACAATTGGAAAAAGAGAAACAAAGAGAAGAGGGGAAAGGAGAGAGGGAGAAGAGAGCTGGGCTGAGCCAACAGGGAGTCAGAGGAAATGAATTACAGTAGTTAGCAGTAGACAGGAGTTATGGCGCTAGCAGGCTGCAGTATAGCGCACGATTTATAGGTCCGTTCCCAGTTTGTGGTGGAGCTTCAGCCTTGAGAGTCAGTCAGGGTTGAATTCCCAGTCAGGTCTATGGAGACCATCTGTCCAGTAGAAATATAATGGCACCATGTTTGTGCATGCACATGTGGGACGCTGTTGCGTCTGTAGGCGTCGGACACTTCGGGTTCAGGGTTCATTCTGGATCATCTCTTTGGTGTCCTGTTCTTAATGGGAGACGTCTCTCGTTGTCTCCAGTGCTTCCTTTTAATCCAGTTCAGCAGAACAGAGATGGAAATAATGCTAAATGAACTTTGATTTCATTTATAAACAGCTGGTTTAATGGACCAACGGAGAGAGACTTTGGGCTGAAACATTCAGAGCTGCTCCGTTGCCTCAGTTTCCAGCTCCGATGTGCGCACGGCTGTTTGTTGTGTGTAAACCTGGCCGGCCAACGCGAACATCAACTAAATTGTGCTTAATGATGGTTTCTGCCATTTCAGCTCAAGACTTCTCTTTTCTGTCTCATGGAAGGTTTTTTTCTCTCTTTTTTTTTTTGCACGCTCTGCAGATCGGGATTACGATGCCAGTGAGAAATATGTGGCTTTGGCTTTAATTTTGGATCAGAGGGAACAAAATCCAGACTGTTACAGTCAAGTTATCCCACATAGAGTCAGAAAAGGAGAACAAACTTATCTTATGTAGCATCTCGTTAAACTTCTCGTGACAAATTTTACAGTTGAAACAAAGATCTACTGATTTTGTTGCAAAATGCTAATAAAAAGACTTTAAATCTGCAGCGAACAGGTCTGAGGAAGGTTCTCCGGAATTTTGTCTGTATTTTCTCTATAATGTTCTCTGTAAAGGGGGGTGGGGGTAATGGGTTTCTTGTTTTTTTTTCAAGGCCCAACGTTTGTTTTGGACCTCACATGCTTGGCAGATAACTGCGTGCAGCTCGAAACCATTAGCTCAGGAACGGAATAAAAGCCATGTTAAATTACAGACTATGATAAATAACATATAAGGATTTTCATGTTGTTACATCATGGTGACATTCTGGCACATATTTCTTTACAGTGGGATTGAGTCCTGGCACAGGACGTGAGAAACGGGCCTCAAACTGAATGAAGACCGTTTAGAAATGGATCAAATATTAAGTGAATGCAGCTTTGCCTTTTTCGGCGGAAGTTGTTGCCTCAACGATGACAAATTACAAAGGTTGTAAAATGTTTTTAAACCCTTCAGCCATCAGGGCTTTCCATTGTTAAAATACTGCAGTCAGAGGTGAGAAGTGCCGGATTATCTTATTATTTACTTATTAATCTTATTTTGATAAAACTCATCTCTGCTTTGGATATAATTAATGAATCACCATCATGAAGGTGTCATGTCGCATAACACTATTAAAAGCACAAATGTGGGCAAAGGAATGTGGACATGTCCACAAAATATACTCCACAATACGTCTGTGGATATACAGCAGATGTCTGTCAGCCATAGCGAATAAATTCTACTTTACATTGTTTAGACCATCATTTCCTCAATCTGTTCTATTCTGCAGCTTTAATAGCCAAGTGTAAATATCTGACTATACCTTAGATAGATTGCAGGGCTGAGACAAGACACTAGAGCTTTAGTAATGATGATTTGTGCGGATAAAATGGAAAGAAACACAAGTAAGATGACATCAGCGAGCCTGTTTTAGGGCCATCTGCTTTAGGTTGTCCACCGGCTTTACTAGGTCCACCTTTCTCTTTTGATCGACACGGTTTGCTGGAATAACCCCATCCTGTTCTATACCTCAGAGCAGATCCATCAATAAAGCTAGCAATACTTTAATTTACATGGACACGTTGTCTGTCAAGAATAAATCACGTTGTCACAATGATTTCAACTTTCAATAGGAGGTAAAGCACCTTTTATTCCACCTTTATGGGCAGTACTGCTGTCCACCTTCTTCCCTACTACAACATCCCATAAAATCTCACTACAACACCTTCTTATTACAAAAGAAGCCAAAAATAATGAAGAAATATGCAGATGATGCAGAAGTAAATCTAGCGTTTAAATCTTGACCACAGCTTGCCCATAAATTCATTATTCTGGCTGCAGGAATCTCTATTATCACATTACGCAATACAGGAAACAAAGGACATATTTCCACTGTACTTGTATTTTCTGCATTTAGGATTCCAGGTTACAGGTCAGCACATTTAACAAAGATCATTTTCTGTGAGATTAAGGGTATAATCACAGTCACAAGAGAACCTAATACAGTATGTCTAGACTGAAAACATGCTGATTTTTACTTCTGTCTAGCAGAGTGATAAAGGGATCACATTCATTTAATGCACAAATCACAAGTTGCTTAAAAAAAAAGAAAAAAAAGCCTTTTAATGACTCGGCTCAGTCTTCATTCATCAGAGATGTTCAGAAGATCTGGAGAACATCACAAATGAGTTCAACAACCACAAAAACTCAATTTATTTGGTTTACTTACAGCCGCATAACAAGAAACTTGATTGATTGATGATTATTCCTGATTATTCCTGTAAGGGTGAGAAAAAACAGACGTAAAGATCTACAGAACATCACATTCTAAAATACACTTTTCATTAGCTCCAAATCTAGATTTTTATGCAATTTGTATGCCGTCTGACAAGTAGTGAGAAGAAAAGAGCTCCTCTGTGCTTGTTATTTACAGGTATGCATCGATCATTATTTATTGAGGTTAAAGGGTTAAAGGGTTAGAGTGGCGGTATTGTGATAACTCTTGTTGAGCCGACACTGTCATTCCTTAATGCTTAGTCTGACTCAACACACAGCAAGTCCAGACTGATAATAAAACGCCAAAATCGGAAGTTTTGACGCGATTTTTATAATGTCCCCTCGGTTACAGTCGAGACGCCAAAATCACAACGTGACGTTTCTTGGACTTTAGGCGTGGATGAATGAAACTTGCTGATTTATTGAAGGAAAGCCCTGTTCTGCTCTTCATCTTTTCTCCTTTTAGGAAGAAAACATGCTAGTTTTCTGGTGTTTGGGCACCACTACGTACGTCTACTGTAACACCAGCCGACTGTAGCTACAGCGTTCCCTGCTGTGAGGAGACCCTGGACAGATGACCTCAGTGCATTCAGGTGAACTCTGTCTCAATGTAACTCTTGACCTCTTCAACACTACTGTCACTTCTGCCCCACCTGGGCCAAAGCCTGGACTGAGTAACGCTCTTTTCCTTAAAGATGCATTGCTTTGCTTGCCCTTGAGCAAGGCAGACAGCAGTAGTCTTTGGCCAACTGTCAACTGGCAGGCTGAAGAATTAAAACCCACTGATGTGAAGCAGATTGTTCCTGGAAGAAAAACCCCACCTTGTTCTTGGTTGCCTTTCTCTGTGAGACGCTAAGCTACACTATGTGTAAGTTAGTGGATGTGAGAGGCAGCGCTGCGTTCCTCTAAACCTCAGTGTCCTTTTGGATTGCCATAAACCGAATCTTGGTAATGTTATGAGCCGAAACTGGCAGCGGGGTCTGGGAAAGTACAGTTTTCTGCTTTGCATCGGTTTTTAGTCAGTGGATGTGGTTGATGGAGGGGGAATATTGGACAGAATATGTTCGTTTTCTGTCTGTGCATACTCTACATTGAGTTAGGTAGTGGCGTATCTGCCAGCTTTTGCCGCGCTCCATTTACGATCAAACCCCGGCTGAAATAAAGAACACATGGGAGCAGTTTTTAAATTCCCTCATTGCCGGTTAAAACTCGAACTTTCCCCCACAACTTTCTTGCTGTCTCTTTTCAAACCTCGCCCCATCCCTCATCCTATCCCCTTTGTGCGTGGAACCATTCGCCCAGAACAGGCAGCACCAATCGACCTCAAAATTTCCATTCGGAAAAAGAAGAGGACAACCAAAACAAACAGAGGATGGGGGAAAGGAGAAGAAAGACGTGAAACAACGTTTGCGTGCAGTGACGGGAGGGCGATCATGGTGCCAACTGTGTTATGGTTGGCGGACCTTGAAGTGCCTGATCCACAGTGGATGGAGAGCAGGGAAACACGCTGCCACATGCTGTGGTGACCAGACTCTTGTGTTTGAATCACAGGAGAAAGTTCATGTGGTTGTAATTTTCATGTTGAAGTAATGGGGCTCTATCTGAAATGTACAGATGAGAAGGTCTAACAGCTGCGTGTGTCTGTGCATTTACAGTCACTAAAGTTAGCCTGTCAGATATTACTGCTCATAATAGCACCTAATAATGGCTCCTCACAAATGCCACAGTAAACGGTGTGTCGGACAGGGTGTGAACAGGAAAATAAAGTCCTGGAACACTGTTCTGCATTCCAGCATGGAGAGGTGCACTTAGAGGCTTAGACAGATGTGCAGTGTGACTTACAAAAACGGGTATCAGGCAGTTTCTTCCTTTTTACTTTTGATCTGATGATGTGCACCGGGTTTATGATCAACATGCTGTTGGTATTGTGTGATTTCCTGCCTCGTGATGGGAGTCTGTTAGTAGATGATGATTAAAGGGGTCAAATGACCCTTCAGTTGCAGAATACTGTTCAAAGTACGTTTAGCAGAACACACAAAAAGGTAGATATAAGTATTAACCAGTTTAATTTGCATTAGTTAGAAAATGCAGTTAACACACGTGCACCACATGCACAATTCCAGTCACTGGTGATTGAGATTGGTGCTGCAACTCTATGTGTTGGCAGGATCAACTCGATCGCGACGGACCACTCTGAGGATTGACGGACCACTCTGAGGATCGACGGACCACTCTGAGGATCGACGGACCACTCTGAGGATCGGTGGACCACTCTGAGGATCGACGGACCACTCTGAGGATCGGTGGACCACTCTGAGGATCGACGGACCACTCTGAGGATCGACGGACCACTCTGAGGATCGGTGGACCACTCTGAGGATCGACGGACCACTCTGAGGATCGGTGGACCACTCTGATGATCGACGGACCACTCTGAGGATCGAGGACAACTCTAAGGCTCGACGGACTACTCTGAGGATCGGTGGACCACTCTGATGATCGGTGGACCACTCTGAGGATCGACGGACCACTCTGAGGATCGGTGGACCACTCTGAGGATCGACGGACCACTCTGAGGATCGGTGGACCACTCTGAGGATCGACGGACCACTCTGAGGATCGACGGACCACTCTGAGGATCGGTGGACCACTCTGAGGATCGACGGACCACTCTGAGGATCGGTGGACCACTCTGATGATCGACGGACCACTCTGAGGATCGAGGACAACTCTAAGGCTCGACGGACTACTCTGAGGATCGGTGGACCACTCTGATGATCGACGGACCACTCTGAGGATTGACGGACCACTCTGAGGATTGAGGACAACTCTGAGGATCGACAGACCACTCTGAGGATTTGCGGACCACTCTGAGGAACGGCGGACCACTCTGAGGATCGGCAGACCACTCTGAGGATCGACGGACCACTCTGAGCAACATAGTGACCCCCTTGAAGTTAATATACAGGAACCAAACCAACAATCGGCCCACATAAATTGGTTTGGACGGAAGGGAGCTTTTGTCAGCCTTCCAAACAACCACTTTGTGTAGCCCTCCACATCAGCCAGCAAACATTAGTCAGAGATTCCTCTGCAATAACATGATGTTGATGCCCAGTTTGCCCCAGCCCACCCATAGAAAGTTCTGCCTCTCTAAAGACCAAGCGAATCACTTAAAGACTGCAGACTGATACATAAGAGACAGTATTGGTGCTTGAATTTTGGTCAGAAATGCAAAGGATATTCAAATCATATATTCAAAAGAAGAGCTGTAAAAAACTTTCAGTCTAGGTTCTCATCATATTTGCCACAAAGTAGCCATGATCCTGGACAACATACGGTGGGAACAGCAGTCCTATAAGGAATCTTGTAGTAGAGGGTTTGATAAGGAACGAGGGTGAAGAGAGGAGGGTGGAGGGACGACACGGAGGCAAGTGACTTACAAGCTGGTTAAGATGTAAGAAGAAAGGAACATTTAAGCAAGTGAACAACATTGTTGCTAGTTGCCAAAAGCACAAAATATGGTCCACATCAGAGGGTTGAGGACTGAAGACTGCAGTTGTTTATTGGAGTTCTGGCGCTCGTGCATGAAACCCACACATTTCTCGTGAATGTTTCCATCTGTGAACTGGTTTCTGTTTATTTTGCCAGTATAGGGAAGTGAAGACCTGCTTACAGGATTTTGTCTTTTCATGCAGACGTCAGCATCGGCACGTCCACTTACAGTCTGAATCACAGCTCTGCTGTCTACCTCAGAGCGAACGACCCCTGACCTCTGGTGTACACCTCGGTGTTTGGAGAGGCTTTCTGCAACACCGGTCAGTTTCTGCATGTTCTGCAGGATATTCTTCACCCCCCCCAGATGGTCCAGTCATGATGATGTGCTGGATAATCAGGGGGATTACAAAGAGATATCTCGTGTTTAAAAGGCTACTTGCATTTTGTTACAAACCACCGACCTTTACCAACACATCCTGTGAACAAATAGGGAATCAGAGAAATGAGTTCTGTGACTTAGCTAAAATCTTTTGCCCTTTCTTGGAACCATAGAGGGATTTTTGGTTTGTTTCCTTATACTTATCATCTGTTACTGTCTAATAACAGCACTGCTTTGGAATGGGTTTCCGCACCAATTTATCTTCATTACAGATTAGTTAATAGATTTAAAATTTTCTTTTTCACACTGCCACAGGTGATTTACTGCAAAAGCACCAGATTCGTGTCAAAGTTCAATAGGCAAACCTACAAAATCCACCATGAAGGAGCAAAATCAACCTGAAACATTCAACTTTTGAATCAGGCTCAAGAGATTGAGTTTGAAAAATTCTTGCTTTTAATCATTTACAGACTGTGATGTCATGTAAGCAATCAAATTCTCTCTTCTCTATTTTTATTGACCGCTTTCTCCCTTTGGGGGGTCACAGGGAGGGGGCTGGAGCCTGTCCCAGCTGCATACGTGGCAAAGGCAGGGTTCACCCCTGAATGAGTTGCCAGCTGAATGTGGGACCCAAGAGAGCATTTGAGGATTCAGTACCTCGATATACTGTTTATGATTCTTACATCATAGTTTTTTGTTGAAGATTCTCCGCGTGTACATTTGTCTTACATTAACTCCAAAGCAGCAGTAGATTGGAGACTCTATGGGAGATTTTCTGCTAGCCTGGACTTGTTCATATTAATCACTCTACATTCTACTATTTCATTATTAGGTGTTGATTCTGGCCATTCGTTATTACTCAGTCTGCAGGTGGTGGCCACAGACCACATCTCATCCTCTTTCTTTCTAGCTGATTCTTGGCAGCCCCTTCACCACAAATGAAAGCATTAGGCGGTATCTGCAGCCCACATGCCTGGACTGTCTCAGTAGATACTTTATGATAAAGAGATTGATGCTATTGTTCACTCCCATGTGTCAGATCTAAATCCCATCAAGCGCACCTGGATCAAGCACACCTGTGAGCATGTCCAAGCACACAGAGTTCATACGGGGGTGGCCACACACGCTACACACACTGAACCACGTTAGAGGAGACTGATAGAAGTTGGATCCAGCTGTGATCTCATGTTTGTCATGGAAGGTCCAACCGGTCCAGAATGTTGCAGCCCCTGTCATTTCCAGAACCCCCACCAGGTCCACATCACACCGCTTCAACAACTCCACTGGCCATTACATCATCTTCACAATCCTGCTGGCCGCCTTAAAGCCCTCCACCATCTGACCCTCCCTACAGCTCGACCTGCTTCACATCAGCATCCCGTCTGTTATCCTCAACTCATCATAATTTACATTTAACATTACGTTTATGATTTATTGTATATTTTATGTTTACTGTCTATTTTACACTACTATTTTAGAGCTACTACATGTATTAAATAAGCAATCGCCATTTCAGTTCATTCTCCAGTTTAAAATGAAAGATAATAATAAATAATAACTTAAGAGCCACTGTACCTAATCTAAATCAAGATTTGATTATCTTAAATTTAACGATAATGACGGGATGTCTCAGCAGTGTTGTGGGAGCCAAACATTTCTCAAGCAGCAATGTTATTACAATCTGTTCTAGATTACAAAACGAGAGTCTTTAGAACAATTAGAATCGGAAAGCAAAATCTGGAAATTATAGAAAGAATATCAGACAACACTTAGTCAGCCAGCTGTTAGCTTTCCAGTTGTTTAAATCACAATCAAGCAGAGTAGTAAAAGCCCCAAAACGCCCAAACGTATATGATGCTTCAGCCCAAGGATATTGTAAAGGCATTTGCTAGCTATTACCAGCACTTGTATAGGGAAGAAAGCTTAATGTTACTAAAATCCAATTACAACAGAAGAGATTAAAAAAGCATTTTGAAACTCAAAAACAACAAATCTCCAGAGTGGATGGCCTCCCTGGAGAATATTAGAAAATATTTGGAATGCAGTCGATGCCACTTTTATTTAATCTATAATCACGCTCCTCCTCAGTGATCCTCCTCAGCCATGGTCTAAAGCCCTTACTAGTGTTCTCACAAAGTCGGCAAAGGTCTGAATCTGCATGCTTTATCGCTCCATCAGCCTCCTTTAAACCTAAACCAGACCAAACCAGTTTTACTGCAACTAGACAGAGAATAGAGAATAGAGAACTTTAGAACCTTAAATCAAAAAAAGGGAACACCTTATCAAAGCTTCTCAGTTTGTATGTTGAGGAATCCTTAGACCAGGTGGATGGAGCCTTTCTACTACTGACTCTTCAATAATACCTTTACTAAATGGGTCATGAGTGAAGGTTGGTGGCCACCGCTCTGATGGGCTAGGATGCAGCACCAGACAGGGTGAAGGTCTCTCGGCCTCATTATTTGCACTTTCTATAGAACCTCTTGCCAAACTAATTAAATCCAATCCTGTCATACAGGCAGGGAGAGATGAAGCCAGCACTCATCATAATGTCTCTTTTTGCTGATGGTATTCTATTATTTTTGGAGAATCCTATCACTGTGTTCCTTCTCTGCTCTATTCCCTTAATCAGTAAAGTTCCGTATCAGGTTATAAAGTTAATGCAAACAAATCCAACTCTTTAATGATTGTTGGGTAGTAGCCATTAGAGTTAGATAACCTGGTCTTATTCAGACACTCCAGACAGGGGCTCAGATTTCTGGGAGTAACTTTTACCGCTAAGACCACACAGTTGTTTTCATTTAATCATGACAAATTATTTAACAAAGTCAAAGCTGATTTACATGACTAAGATGTGCTTCCACTCTTTCTCCTGGGATATATATTGAATATATAAGAAAGAATGTTCTTCCTAGATTACTCCTGTTCCAAAGCCTCCCTGTTTTTATCCCACAGTCTGCACTCAAATATTTAACATCAACATTTATTTGGCAGAACCAAAGGCCTTAAAATCCTCATGACTAGCAAGGTTAATGGGGGACTGAGATTGCCTAACCTCAAATTAAAGAATAAACTCATCACTGTGAATCAGCTGTTTGAAAGAAATATAATTAAATATTTTGTCCAACTAAGAAGTGAATTTTAGCTACCATCAAGGAATCACTTGAAAGTCTTCCTGAGCATCTCAGCAAGCCCTCCAACATATGGAATGACATTGTTGTTCCCTTTTTAACCAATTCAACTCTGTCTCCTCTGGGTTTTCTAGTGGATTTGATGAAGGACCAGCCAGGGTAGCCACAGCTTTTGAGGGCTCTTGATGTGCTTCTGTTCTTCCTCCTTTCCCTCTGTTCTGGAGGGCAAGTTCTGGCCCCGGTGGTGTAAGGTTCTGATGATACCTAGCTTGTGTTCCAGTGTGTGGTGGGAGTCAAAAAGAAGGTATTGGTCTGTGTGGGTGGGTTGTCTGTAGATCTTTATGTTCAGGCTCCCGTCTCCTTTGATGTGCACAGCACAGTACAAGAAGGCCAGACTTGATCCTCTGACATCCTCACGGGTGAATTTGATGTTTGTGCCTACAGCGTTGATGTGTTCCGTGAAGGCTTCTACTTCCCGTGTTCTGATCTTGACCCATGTTTTGTCCATATATCTAAACCAGTGCCTGGAAGCGGTTCCTGTGAAGGTCAAGACTCTGCTCTCCACTTCCTCCATGTATAGATTGGCTACTATGGGTGACACTGGTGAGCCCATGGCACAGCCTTTCTGTCTGTAGAAACCTCCCTGAAACTGGAAATAGGTGGTCATCAGGCAGAGTTCCAGCAGTGCGCAAACATGATCCAGAGTGAGGTTCGTTCTGTCCGCCAGTGTATTGTCCTGGAGAAGATGTGTCTTCATGGTTTTAACTGCTGGTGGGGATGCAAGTAAAAAAGAGAGGTGACATCATATGATATCAACATTTCATCCGACTCTAATATTACATCCTTGACCTTGTTGGCGAAACCCTGTGAGTTTTGGCAGTGGTGTGTGGTCTTTCCTACCAGAGGAGCTAAAATGGTTGCTAAATGTTTGGCAGTTTTGTATGAGATTGAGTTAATGCTGCTGCTGATGGGTCTAAGTGTGTATTTGGGGGAGTCTGTAAATGCAGGGCATGGCTTCGCCTGGGTACAAGCGGTAAAACAGTGTCAATTATTTGGTCCTTCTCTAATTGTTTAAGTATTTCACTATCTTAGCCTTGAATTTGCTATTTGGATCTCGTCCCAGTGCCTCATACATGGACGTGTCACTGAAGAAGCTGGTCATCTTGGCATGCTAATCTGATGTGTTCAGTACCATCCTCCTTTGTCGGCCGGCAGGATGGTGACGTCCTGGTCTCTTTGGAGTGATGACAGTGCCTTCCTTTCCTGGATGGTGAGATTGGAGGGTGGTGTTTCTGCA
Source organism: Takifugu rubripes (assembly GCF_901000725.2). Classification (NCBI taxonomy): domain Eukaryota; kingdom Metazoa; phylum Chordata; class Actinopteri; order Tetraodontiformes; family Tetraodontidae; genus Takifugu; species Takifugu rubripes. The sequence continues at coordinate 44,442 of NW_021821649.1, forward strand.
CTGGTGAGCGCAGCTGAAACTTTTAGCCTCAGTTGTTCTGCATCTGTCTCTATCAGATTGTTATTGCTGTTGCTGGTTAACCCTCACTTTGATGGTCTCAGTGGTGAAATTAGCTTGTCTCATCGTGTCATGGATAAGACAATGGGAAATGGAACTTAATGTGACCTAGGGGCACCTCAGGAAATATTTTCTGTGGAAGGTTGGGGAGTCAACTGTGAAAGAAGTTTCAATGGAAGGTTAAAATATGATTTGGCAGGACTCCACTAGAATCTTTTCTCTGTAAATGTTGGGTTGGTGACAAGTGTTGGAGAAATTGTGGACTTGTGGGTGATCAAACACGTATTTTCAGACCACATCATTATATAATGTTCTTGGACTGATTTTGAAGGCATATTAGAAAATCTTCTTAAAGTGAGCCTCTCTCTGGATCCTTTAATGTTTTTACTGGACATACTTCCTGATGGTCACTCCCACGATCAAGAAGTTTTTGCTACATCTCCTCCTAATGACTGCAAGAACAATGATAAAGATTTGCTGGTTGAAACCAGAACCACATGCAGTTGCACAATCGATTAAAAAAATTAAACAAGTATAGTCGCTGGAACAGCTGACAGCTGAAGACTCTTCTGGGGACCCTTCACATCTTACACTATCAATATCTTTCATATCATGAAATTTCAAATAGGCGTAGCGTGACTACGTAATGAAACACAAGACTTCAGTTTATTTGCTTTCTCTACAATAACAAAGGCACGAGGAACTCTGGTGCTCAAAACCTGGATGAAAATCTGTGGAGAATTTTATGTAATTTAAACAAAAATGGAGCTTTGTTGCAGAAACAAGTTGTATTCTACACCCTGGGCACGCTGCCGTCGCTTTAAACAAAGACAGCTATGTGTGTGTGGATGGTGCTTAACTGTCGTGTTTGCTCATGAGCAGTGCCAAAGAAAATTGGGTTTGATATATCTATCAGGGTTTTTTTTTCCCCCCAGTATCTGCAACACAAACAGACATTAGCCGATACACTTATCTTAGAGGATAGGAGCACTGACACTGAATTGAGGGGTAATAGAGACAGAGTTTATGTGTCCGTGCAATTCAACAGATTCCCTCACATTACTTCAAACCCAAGTATGTGCAGGCTTTTCACACATCCTTCATAAAGTGCTGTGGTTTTGGTTGCCTCTACCCAGTTGGGGTTTCTGTCTGTGATCCATGTGAAGAAGATCCTCCCGTCAGAAAGCAAGGATTAGAGGTAAGGCTGCCCAGCCAGAAAGCTGGAGAGATGGGACGGAACTTTAAAACAGCCGCCACTTCACATTCATGACGGCGCATTCTGAATTTGCTTTAGTTGGTTTTTTTGAGGGGACATGGGGTCGCGCAGCTTTGTGGGTCACGTCAAACTTCATTACTTGTTAAAAATGTGAAGTTGGGTTTACACAACAGACAGTAAAAGAAGACGAGGATGGAGAAATAGATGGTGTGGCAGAATGAGGGAGGGGAGGCTTTACTTGGCACTGAGCGGTAAGTCATGGAAAGACTTGGCAGGAACGGGGAGATAGTTGTGGTTGGAGGTTGAGGGGTGAAAGAATAGGGGAGAATCTTGCTGATGGTCTGAAAACTAATGCAAATATTGATCTCTGATACCTTTTTTGTCCTTAATGCCACTGTATTCTAGAGTCAACACTGTGCCGAGTCCTCTGACGGAGTCAGAGTTGGAGCAACAGGTTTCCTACTCCAGCCTTTTCACTGAGTATTTTAAATAATAACCGTGTAGTTTAAAATGTAACCTTAAAAATGTAACATACTCCACAAAGAGCTCAATGTACATAGTAAAATAACCTGCAGTAAACCTGTGTTTAACAACTGTTATTATAGTAGCCATGATTTACTTAGCAATGAACAATTGTAGCATATTTTAATCTGATTAAGAATTTAAATTTCATCCTGGACTTGCAAATAACATCTGTATCTTATTAAAAGAATGTAATCCGGAGTCATCCAGGCAATATTTATCTTTAATAATAGTCACCACTGTGCCATCTGTTTCTTTTATAAAGCAGTTTGTTTGGTTCTACACAGATCATCTATGACCATCTATTAACTAAACATGGATTTGTCTAAATAGATTTGTCCATATTCACAAATGCCAGTAATGGTAAGACTGAAACATTTGCGACTTTATCAGGATAAAGCTTTTCTATGAACAGAAAGATTAATTAGACTTCCATTCTGTCACATTTCTCTGTTGATGTTGAAGATGGCATGACATGCACATGGAGCTGTAGCTCCATTCCCAGTCCTTTGTCCACAAATGTCTCCTCATGTGAAACCTAACTCAGGGACAATCATCATTCCTCAGCTATTAGCACCAAATCTTTGGCTGGTCCTGAAAGTGAGGAGATGTGTTGTCAGCTGGACGGCTCTAGTTTCTCCCCATATGAGTGGAGAAAGGGGTCAGTGACGCCTGTCGTTGACCCCCAGCAGCCTCTGGTTTCCTGTCGGGGGACCGTTCAATAGAAAGCATTACATGTCAAAATGGCCTCTGCTCTAGATTTCCACCAAGGAGTCTTTATCAGGATAGTTGCTCTGCTGAAATCCAAGAGTTTTTATAATGAGGCCAAAGCAAGCAGTTGAAGATATAGCTAAGATATACATTCACCGATATGAAAGTCAAGAAGGGTCTTTGTGTAATGTCAAGATTATAGTGGTTTCATGCAGATATCAGTGATGGGCAACTGTAACCTGAGAGGGAACCAGAAGAGCTGCAAGTAAAACACAACCATTGACAGTAATCCATGAATTCATTAGTACAAATGCACAATACTGTCGTACTTCAGTCACATTGTGTTGTTTCTGTATATCTTTCAAGTCACAAAATAAGATATAAAACACAACAGGCGGTCGTTGTTCAGGACATGCCTGAAGTCAGCTAAGTTTCTTTTTTTTTTAACAGTTTAAGTTTACAAAGATACAACTTTTAAACTTTGCTGAAAGCCCCAACTTTTCTCTGCCTTAACAAACCCACAGCAGCTCTTCTAGTTCCTGATGAGGCAACAGTTTTAAATTCAACCACTTTTTATCTCTCAGTCAGCCGGGAAGACTGCAGTAACCAGCAGTAACACTCATTATTCAAAGCATTATTAAAACCCACAATTGGTGATACTGGTCACCAACTGGTTACAACTAACTTTCTATCTCGGACTTTAAAACAAGAATCAGTTCAGCAGCAGAAGTTGACCGGAGAGGCATTTGTGAGGAGATTTAAAAACAATAAAGTAAAATGACGCATCATATGACTCCGCTTCACCGCTGAGGACATCCCAGCATGCTTCACCGGCACCAGCTGTCGTACCTCAACATGTGATGCACCTCTGTCGAGAGTTCAGCTCAGTTGGGAGGATTTTTGTGGAAAAAAAAAACCTTTCCAACAATTCCACCAATCTCTATTTATTACGTGTGGAGGGTGGAAGCTACAAATGTCTGTATTATGTGATATAAACCGACAGCATCGCTGCTACCGAATACAGACAGCTCAAACCCGCTCAAGTCCAGTGGTGTGTCACATGTTACTGTGTGTACAGTCTGCTGCTCATGATCCAGGCTCCTGATTTAAAGGCTTCCCAGACTAATAAGCTCATTATAGCTCCAAGACTAAATGAACTTTTGTCAAGTCTCTGCTGACCCCCCAACATCCAGATCATATTTGAAAGCAGTGAATAAGTTAATCTCCTACAGTGACTAAATCTTAATGAATTAAGCACAGATGCAAAAGACACAGAATAATCTTTAAACAACTGACTTGTATATTTATATAAGCAAAGCTATGTTTACGCATTGTGGGACATGTTTACATGTGCCCAAAATATGTAAACAACAATCATACTGGAATATCATATTTTCATAACTATTGTTTGATATTTGTCTGCAGGGAAAAACGAGGAAAACTGTTTAATTTTTGACCCGTTGTAACCCATGCGAATCTCAGAAAGACCAGATAATGTAGTTAAAAAGAGCAACTTCCAGATCCCAAACTCTCCACTCTGATGCATCAACATTTAAGTCTTTTTTTTTTGCGCACACACACACACACACACATTAAATATTAGTGTTTGAAGGTAGCAGAACATTAGGTGATACTGATAACGTCAGAGGCCAGGCTTCTGAGCCGGAGTCTGCTTCTGTTGTGTCCGTGGGAAAGTGGCGTCCACGATAAAACCAAGGAAGATGAGTCAGATGGAGGGGAGCGTGGTGTCAGGGTGGCAGCGGATCTTGTTTGGACAGTGGTTTCCTCAGCTGTAGAACCCAGTTTACCTGCCGTTAACCTCTGTGGGCGGCAGCCACAGACGGGAAGTTTGCTTCTTTCCCTGGTTTAAAAGTCTTTCTAACTCGGACTGACATCCAAATGTTCACAAAAAGGTCAAATGCAGCCATTGAATAAATGGTTGCTGTTGTGCTTCCAAATTGTTGACATTATTAACAGAAGTTGCGTAATAAATAGAATAAATCCATTGCTGTCTAAAGCAGTTGGCCGGTCTGGAGCAAATGCTTTTGACATAAAAACCATGTTAACTTGAGTACAATTTATCAATTTAGCTGATTTTTGCCTTGAAATGCCCCGAGCAGGGTGGGGGGAGAGGCAGCGGTGGGGATTGGGTGCTGGGCTCGGTCCTTCTTTTCAAGCAGACCTGACTCAACAACAACAACGAGTGAAATAACTTGCAGATGTGGCTCAGCTCTGCTAATAAATTCTTTGTGAAATCAACAGACATTAGAGGTTTGGGAGTTTTGAAAAGGGGGGGAGGGGCTGAAACACAAGGCTGACCTTTGGGGACTGTTAGCATATGAGTTTGGATTTGTCCATCTATGTGTGTGTGTCCAGCACTTAAACGACTTTAGCTGCTGTTCCTGTTGATTCGTACAAATCTATCATCTAGTAAAAGTATGTGGAGGTCCTGGGAGCTCTCTGTTGGCTCTTAAAAGCAAAAAAATAGCAAAGTGATGGGTTTTATTGCTTGACCATCAGATACAAACATTGTGGCTTTATTGGCTCGGTCAGCTAAGATGTGCATTCTCATAGTTGATACCTGAAAGTGCTCATGTCACTCAAACTTGACGATGAATTATGTGTTTCCTTCATTCCTTTATGCTTCATAGATTTGCACATGCACACAATGCTCCAACAACAACAGAATGTAAATTTGCATAGAAAATCGAATCAACTAAGTCCGATTTAAAAGTCCTGAACGCACTGAAGCGGAGTCATTTTGATTGGATCCAGCAGTCCTCGACTCCGGTGAATATTTCATTCCACTGTGTACAGTGTTACACCGTACAGTTCATGCTGCTGGTACTGTGCACTGGGCATTCTTTTAGCTCACATTTCTTTCTTTGGGTCTTTGTTTTTGTACAGCCACTTTCTCATCAGGGATTTAGACTGTCAGCACTCACTTTCAACACACCCAGACGTACAAATCACACGCCTTTACTTGGATGTTAAACCGACAGCGGCCAGCCTCTTGTGAAAACATACACATATGTAGGCACACAGACACACACTAACACTCTGATCAGCAGTTCTGCCGTTCATGCTTGACTCCCCCCCATACAGAAAACACATGAAGCTGCTATACCTGCTGGTACTCTCCCTTACTGAGTGTGTGTGTGTGTGTGTGTGTGTGTGTGTGTGTGATGAGGAGAGAGAGAAGCCTCAGTGACATTAAACATGGCTGATGGACAGTGGGCAGAATAAACAAGGTCTCAGCTAAAAAGGCCCCCGTTCAAATAGAGCAAAGGCCCAGGATCAGCTGTGTTTATCAAAGTCCTGGAACTATGAAGGAGGCAGGGGAATGTTGAGAGGGAGAGCGAGGGGGGGGGGGGTAGAGGGAGGAGAAGGGAAAGAGAGAGAAAATGGGGTAATAAGGAAGCTGAGGGTGTCACTAAAGGAGACGGCTGAGATGAACATGCAGTTGGAGCGCAAGTCATCGTACCTGTGGCCCTGAACAACAAAGCTGGTCATGGGAAGAAACGATGTGCAAATTCATATTTTGGAGCAAAAATTTCTAAATATCCAACTTTTTCACTCTTACTCTTGAGTCATAAAAGTATTATCATCATCATCACCATTACGTAGTTTAAAGGAACCTATACCTCCACTTAGAGGCACAACTTCCCTCCGTATGTTGTTTTGTTGCTGATGGAGGCACATACCCCCCAAACGCCAATGAACCCCAGTGGGCTTGAGGATTCAAGTCTTCCTCAATAACGAAACCAAAGAGAAGGTGGACGTTTCAGATGTTAGACATCACTGACAGGTTAAACCAACGCTCAATTTAAACTGACAACGGATGGAAAAACCCGCCCACCTGGCTGCTAACTCCCATCTTCAACACAGAAGCCGTTGTCACTTCTTCACGCCGCACGGTCGCACGTCATCCAGGCGTTCTTGTGTCTCGTGCTGCGTCCCAGTTTGTTGTGTTGTGGTAAATGTGGGCGTCCATTCACCGAGCAACCATGTTTTTCTTCAATTTTAAGTCTGACCTCAGGTCCCGATCACAACACGTCCTCCACTGTGGCAGGAAATTGTGCTAAAATTCAGGTTTTATAGCCTGAGACGCAGATCAAAGGCAGAGCTTTGAAGAGCATCGGACAAATCTGTACGTTTATGAGAGAGGAATCAGCTTCCCAGCATGCATTGCTCATACTATGACTGTTTTACCACATATGAGCACCTCAGTTATTCTTGGGTTCGGGTAACTTTCAGCTCCCTTTGCAGAAAACGCCCGTTTTCAAGAGCCTTGAGTTCAGCTTCCCAATAGAATCAAAAATGTAAAACAGTTACATTTTGAACAACCCTCTCCTCCTCTGGGTGAGTTGTATAAACTGTTTATGGCTCTTTTTTTCCTAAACATCCTGGTTTCTTGTCAAACAGTTCCCTCGGTTCTGTGTTTAACTGTGAGGAGCCATATTCCATGTGTAGTAGGAAAAGCAGCACGTAAGAAACGGCACTTGTGGTGAAACCCTGGTCCTTCCTCTGGTCTCATCAGATCTTAGGACGAGCCTCTAAACGTCTTGATGAGCTGCTGTTGCAGCAGTGCAGATGCAGATAACAGGACCATTGTTCACTACGTCTCTATTTTCTTCACCATCTTCCTGAAATTTCTCCCCCCAACATGTTCCTTTCTATTCGGAAGCCTGAAATTGACCTGAATTTAATTTACCCTTTGAATAAAAGTCACTAGATGCAACTGCGCTCAAAGTAAAGTTAAATTCAAAGCAGCAGTTTCAGATATTTAGGCCTCACGTGACACCAAGTGACCAAAAAAACCATCGTGTTTGACTGCAGTCTCAAATAAATGTCAATGTCTGAGAGTAGCAAATCACCTATTCAATCCTTAAAGTGCGCATTATGTTTCTAAAATGTGATCAAAAGCAAAATTACTCTCTACCCGTCGTTATGAATGTGGCCTCCTGAAGCTCTAAAACTTTCAGGTGAGCAACAATGTCAATAGAAACAACGTCAGCTGACACTGAGCAACACGCTGCACACAAAGACACAAGACAACGGTCTCATGGTTAGTTCTGCATTTCCACACCTCTTGCACTCTGTCCATCATGACCTTCTACCCCCCCCCCCCCCCCCCCCCCCCACGCACAGGCTCTGCCCCTCCCAGTCTTCCAGGCCTTTAATACAGCCTGAGTAATCAAAGAGTTAATCATAATCCCCAGACTTGGCAGACACACAGGCCGTCTTTGTTTCAGTCTAAGGGAAAAAAAAATGCAAAAAGCAGGTGAGTGCCGATAGAGAGAATAATGTTAAGTCGTGTTCGTGGTTAATTAAGCCGTAAAAATATTTTAAATGTTCTGCACTGAAACAGGCCTTCGTCACTTCAAATAAAAATCATCAGAAGCCGGAGCCCCCCCGGTAATCTTGCAGGGTTTAAGTGTTTAAGTGGGGGGCTACACATTAATGATTTGTGCATGTGGGCTTCAGTGAACATGCATCACTGATACGAGTTTCCACCATATTATGAAGTTGGTCAAACGTTCGGGATGGGGGGGGGGGGGGGACTGGACCTGCTCCAGTCTAAATATGGGAAACACACTTTTAATTCATGGCACGCTAAGCGCAGCGAAAGCAGTGTGTCAAATATGCAGCTTTCATCCCTTCAGCTCGCGTGTGGACTAAATCTTTTCAGATGGCGGTTTGAGATCGTTCTGCCGCCAGTGTTGCAGGGCCGCTGCAGGCGTGTCTGCCTGAGACCGGCATGGTGCATGTCTCCAAACATCAGCTGCCTCCTGATTGGTTAAACACATGCACCATCTACTTCACACACTCCTTTCATGACTCCCGTCTTTTATATATGATTTTTCTTTTGCCTGCTCCTGCCCCTCCTCTGTCCCACCTCCTGTTTCTGTCTCTCTACCCAGCAGATCTTAAGCAAACAAATCTTAAACTTGGGTTCAGGAAAGTGTCTTCTACAATTATTGATGCTATATAAAAATAAATGAAATAAAAACTGGCGTCGGGTCTGGACAGCTGTGTTAGTTCAGCAGAGAGCAGATCTCCTCGGAGCACTGTAGCCTTCCTCTGTCTGTTGTTTTGTTGTCGTTCTGCCCCGTTTATGTGTGTGTGTTTGCGTGCGTACCAGGAAATGGCCCCATTCTCTCTAAGTGACACACGCTTTCTTGTGTTCCAGCATCTTAACCATGCATGAATACACAAATCCACACAGAGATGCCAACACATTTAACACAAGTTTGGTGGTGAGTTGTGTGTGTGTTTATTGGGGGTATTTTTAGCATCTGAACTCATATTGTTCTGTTGTGTACCAACGCTCTGGGAGGTCTGATGACAAATCGTGAGGTCTCATAACTTGTTTCCTGTTTACACAGCTCTAGACAATAACCACAATAGCCAGCCTACGCATTGTCTGCTTACTGTGTGTACAGTGCTGTGTGACTGATTGTGTGCATGTGTGCCTCTGCCTGAGAGCTTGCGCATGTCATTTGTCACCATCCTACATGAAAGCCCCCCCCCCCCCAGCCTCTTTACATATTCCATAACTAACTGAGAGAGAAAATATTATTTTTTGCTAATTGCACAATGGTGAGCAGCAGTGTTATTCTACTGAAACTACTGTAGTTATTGTTATTGTAACCCTGGTTCCATAAACAGGGAAATAACTTTATAGCATCTTCAATTGCTTGTCACCAGATCTCAGTCCAGTAGATCACCTTTGGTGGAACGAGAGATCCCCATCACAGATGTGCAGCCGACAGATCTGCAGCAACTGAGTGATGCTCTCGTGTCCATGTGGAGCAAAATCTGTAAGGAATGTTTCCGACACCTGGCGGACAGGAAGAAATGAAGAATTCACACAGGTCTGAAGGCAAAAGGGGTCCAAACGTTTGCTGGCCAGGCGCACCTGACAAAGTGGCCATTGTGTGTGCACATATTGTATGCATGAAATTAAAAAAGTGCAGCTTGCAGAGACTTGAGCTCTTTGTTTTTCTCTGGAGCCACTTGCCTCATGTCACTGTCAGCTCCAAGCAGGTCCGACTCCACCTTGATGACTCTATGAAACAAGGAGTTCTTTAAAAGCGGCCGATCAGGGTTCCATCTGGAACAACTTTAAATGTCATTCCAACCAAATGTCTGCAAAATAGTCTTCAGAATGTCAGCAAGGACCAAAAAAGAAGGGAGAAGTGAGCGAGTTCATGTAGCATATATTAAGATATAATCGGGTGTTGCAATCAATATGAGGGGTTTGGGGAGCGTTGTTCATGTGCTGTTAGCAGCTGTGAATGTGCTGCGTGCACGTTATGATGACAAATCATCAAGTGAAAGTTCCAGGAAAAGACCCCCAAAGTTATTTGATCGGGCCTTGAAAAGTGTTCAGTTCTCACAAGGCAGATTCAAGGTCAGCAGTGAATAATGGCGGAGCGAAGGAATGTTGAAATCAAGAACGTTGAGAATGACGGCCAGAGTTGACCAATCCCAGCTCTGCCTCTGCCTGTTTTTTATAGGAGCCATGGCAATTAATCACGCCGCCGTGCACACATGCACAAACACACCCAGGGTGACATAAATAATAGTCTGCTCACGCTTGCCGAGAATGTGCTGAGAAAGTTTGGAGGGAGCTCTCCTCTGCGAGATGCACCAACTGAAGGCGGACGGAGGCCATCCGACTGGGTTTAAGTGTACTCGTAAGACCGGCTCGCTCCAAACTAAACAGTCGGGCAGGTTTTTATTTCAGACCTGTTAAAGCTTTTAATGGCTAAGTCAACATGAAGTCAACAACAGTATTACAGCTGCAGAAAGCTTCGCTTTCAGAGGCTGAACGGTGAAAGTTGAACACACTTGAAGTCTCTGCGTGTGTTTGTGTGTGTGTGTTTGTGTGTGTCCACTTAAGACTTAAACCAGTTCATGCAACGTTGTTTGATCAGCAGATGGCAGTTAATTCTAACGCTTGTGTCTGTGCGTGCTTTTAATTCCCACATATTGAGGACCAAATGATGATGCGTTCTACTATCAAAGTGAGGACATTTTGAAGGCTAAGGTGAGAATCTGGGTTTAGGTTCGGTTTTAGGGTTAGTTGTGATGGTTAAGGTGAGGAGTCGGGTAATGCAGTAGGCCTATGAAAGTCCTCACAAAGTTAGAAGTACAACGATGTGTGTGCAAGTGTGTGTTTGCATGTGTGTGTTTGCGTGTGTGTGTGTGTGTGTATTGTGTTGTGTGTGTGTTGTGTTGTGGTGTGTGTGTGTGAGAAAAAGAGAGAATTCTGAAAGCAGTGATCTGTGATGAGGTCTTCTACCAGTAAGGGGCACAGCTGGTTGTGTTTAGACTGTTCATCATGTCCTCAACAGTTTTGCATGTGGACAACGAAACCCACGGACATTCATGCAGAAAGATAAACACACTTTAACCATCTATTAGCATGTCATGCAATTTAGTTTAACCCCCCCGTGACACTCAAAATGGCGTCCTTAATGATGGCAGGTAATAACAGCACTTAGGTCTGATCTTGACTGATCCTGCACCATCAGAAATGAGATCAAATCTCAATTAAAATGGGCCCAATAACGGAGCCCTGGTGGACGCCACGTTTTAGCCGTGTAACACAGACAACAGTATTACTGAGCACGCCACAATTTCATTATACAGTGATTCATATTTGGAAGAGGGTTCTGGTTAGTGTGGTTTGGAAACAATGGACAGAGGTTGAGGGCATCATTTAGAAATTGCCCTCAACAGGTCAGAAACATCTCAGTGGGCCATCTCCCCCAGAGGATGGTTCACGGGTCCACTTTATGTATGGGCTAGACCCAGGACACATGTGGAACATATTGAGAAGAAAAGGAGCAATCTCACATTCTCCGAACCCTCCAATTGGATTCGGATCATCCAGAAGTCCAAATGAGATCTTTGAATAGGCTCATTTGAAGCTGCCAACACTGGTTATGCTTCGTCAGAGCGTGAGGACGCGTCAGCCAGCCTGATTAATGGCGCTCGTTTCAGCCATCGTCTGGTAACACGTTTAGAAAGCTGAAGGAGGAGAAAGGTTCACACACATTTGGCTATTGGCTCATTTTCTTCTACTGGAGCCTTCCTGATATCCAACCTGACGCAGGAACCGATGAGCTGACACACTGAAGATCAGCCAGCTGCAAACAGTTGTGAAAGCAGACACTTGAGAGGGTAAATGGACAGATGCAGACAGGAAGGTTAAGTTCCTGAGGAACTGCTGTATATTCTCCATTCCCCCACACACAGTACAGAATGTTCTTGGCTCATCTCCAGGGGATGAATGAAGAGACCCACATCTCTCCCTCCCTCTCTCTCCCTTTCTCTCTCCTCTCCCTCGCTCTCCTCCTCTCCCCCCTCTCCTCTCCCTCTCTCTCCCCTCCCTCTCTCTCTCCTCTCCCTCTCTCTCCCCTCCCTCTCTCTCCTCTCCCTCTCTCTCTCCCTTTGAGCCAAAGATGAATGGTTGACAGAGGAATGGTGGAAATATGCAGCATTTCCTCTCACATCAGCGTTACTGTGTCACTAAGGTGTCGGTGTGTCACCGTTTTCTTGGTGTGTTGCCGCTGTTGTTTGTGTTTGTGTTGAATGTGTGTCCGAGCTTCAGGACAGATGCAGACAGGAAGGAACTCCATACACTTCAAGTCAGAGTCAGAAAAACGGTGATATGTTTTTCCTCTTTAAAGCCTGAAAGTTGGAACATGGTGCTTGCTTACATTGTACAGCACCCCCCCTCCTTCTTCCCACCCACTTTATTCACTCCATCAGTTTTTAGTGTTTATTTTTGCAGCATTTTCATTTGTCAGTGATGTTTTCGCTTCTGATTGGCTGCACTAATGTGGTTCTGCTGGTCACCAGTACAGATTCTTATCCGTGTGTGTGGGAGTGAATGTGCGGACGTGTGTGTTTGGAAAATTACATCATATGTTTGGCCGTAGGCCATCATTCCAACATTTGAATTGGGTGAATGACTGCATATGTACCAGTATACAAACACACAGACACACACACACACCACAGCTTGTCAGGAGGCCTTGACCCAAAACACAACCCACATGTCAAATGTCCTCCATATTCCTCTCATTTCCATCCTCCTAAGGGTTACCTAATCCCCATCTGTGTCACCATCTATTGATAAAGTCTGACTGTTGCATTTGATACGTTCCATTACCCTACAGGTTATGGCAGCTGGTGTTTATTGCACGCATGAAGGCGCTTATGGCCTTAAAAATGAACTCTATGTGGTCTGGTGTTCTATAGGTTAAGTCATCTCCATACACACCCTGTAAATGAGACTTCTGCACTGACTTAACCGGTAATTCTGTAATTCTGCATCTATAATTAGCACCAACATCGAATGCGTGCGTGGTGAATTTCCACCCCACATGTTGAGGGAGGGGGTGTGCCTGGAATGTATCTCTGGCTTTAATTAATATCTATCCATTCACATTTCATCATAACTTTTTATTCTTCTGCCACCACGACAGCCTCCTCTTAACACAGGATCATCCTAAGGCTGTTTCCAGATGTGATCATTGGTACAGGAAATGTCCCATTCTAACCAGTCCACACATCCCAGTACATCTTTATTTACCATTCAGTTTTTTAATGTTACAGCTCAACGTCTGTCTGAAGGTTAATCTTAACCTCATTGTTTGAGATTGTTGCAACAGGAACTGGATCAGATATTGGTGTTAAACCTCTTCCAGGTCCTTTTGTGACAGCATACCGGTGGTTCAAGGCGTATTTTACTGAATCTCACACACACACACACACACACACAGTTCTCAGAGCACGTGTTATTGCAGTATTCTAGCTGACTGAGCACATAAAGTCTGGGAAAAGTTTGGAGCCGAGGACGAGAGGACTTGGAGAGTCATTATCACCTCCACATCTGCTGGTTACAGTCAATTTCAAGCAGAGATTCCCCAGGAACCAATACCTGTTAGACACCCTGACAGAGGAGGACGCACAAGGCCACTAGGGGGCAGTCTAATACAAAACATAAGCACAACAAGTCCTGAGTCACTCGGCTTGTAGTCATGTTGCTTTACGTTCAAAACGTTCCATTTACAGAGGAAACGTAAGAATAATCAAATATTTGTAAAGATTGCATCTTCACATTAAAAGCTTTACACTCCTAAGCTGTGAATCACAGCTGTTTTTCATTAAGGGGCTTTATTCTCTTCACAGTTGCATTAAGAGCATATTAGATATCTCACAGCTTCTTTTACATTAGATTCTATTGGAGGTAGAGAATGGCTGTGGTGCAGCCACTCTCTCTGTCGCTCTCATGGTTGGGTCAGGCCCGGCGGCGGCGTTGCTAAAGCGTCTGTTTAGCAGGGAAGCCAGAGCTCCTTGATGTGGCTTCAGAGGAATGGGAGCTGCGACCGCAGAAGGAGCCGCTTCAGCAAGCTGTAATACGAGTTGGAAAACAACACAAGACACCTACAGCGATGTTCACTCGCTGCGTGTGTTTACGCGCTGTTTGTGTGTGAACTCGTGAATGTGTGTTTGCTAAATTGCATACCTGTGTGCTTGTGCTTTCACACTAACCAGTCAGCTGCTTGACTGACTGCACGACCCTGCAGTTGGAGTTGTGCAAACACAAGTGAAGCTGTGTGATTCCCTCTCTGTATGCACACGCACACAGACACAGACACACACACACACACACACACAGAAAGAGAGGGAGATGACACATAGTTTGAGAGATTGCATGGAAACATTAACGTCAGGATGTCTGCACACAGTCATGCTGCATGCATGTCAAATACTGAGCTCTGACAAATCTTTTTCTGCAGCTTTAACAATAAATAACAAATAATTAATGAAACGTTTAGTCACTCAGTAGACGGTTTTTGGCCAGATCTCAACTGACTGTAAATTTTAGCCGTTACCTGGTTGACTGTACACGGGGTGTTTCCATGTTTGTCCCTAACAACAATTAACCCAACACAACTGTCAACTGTCATGTGGCTCTACACACAGAACACAGAAGGAAGATCTAAACCTTCCTTGGAGGGCCCAGCCCATCAAAATCCCCTCAAGGGCTCTTCAGCTACACAGTCAAGAGGTCACACAGGAAGCCAGAGGAAGAAGCTGAAAAGAACTGCAGGGTTCAGTTTAGGTCAGGATTTCTCATTGCAGGATAATTGATATTGGATGTGGATTCACAAATAATCATTTAAAATGACCTGCAAGGTGAGGAAAAAGTGTATGTTTTGCTCCTTTTGCCTTCAGTTGCCCTCTGGGGAGGTTCCCTCCTGCTGAGATCACTCAGATTTCTCTGACATTGAACATACAGACAAAAACTGTAGCGGGATCACATGTTCAGGGGTGAAAATAAAGGCAGATGGAAAGGAAGTCATGTTTATTATTATGCCATTAAAGACCAATAGGCCTGCTCATACAACTTCACTCCACTGACCTCCTATAAACTGGATCTCTTGAATAGTTTTCAGATTAGACAAGGAGCAACTCAAGTTTCTCTGCCCATTCAAATATCTTTACTTTGGACAAATGAAATGACTTTAACAAAAGCCTGAAAAAAGTAAGTGCCTTTATTATGACTGCTTAGTAAGGCCTCATCTCATCGATCAAAAGCACTTTAGCCTCCAATTAAAGGATGTTCGCTGGTTCCAAAGCTGTTTCTAGAACTGAAAAGCTTTTTCTAGGGAGGTGTACGAGGCTCCGGGCCCACCAGTCGCTGCCTCGTTGTGAAACCCAAGGCTCTCCTGTTCAGCAGTAAACTGGGATTTCAAAGTGCCCAGACGCCCCTTAATGAAGCTTCCACGTTAGCAGGGATCGGATGAAAGCGGTGGGGACCAATAAGGCGCCCGGTGATTAAAGTTCAGGGATGTGATTGTTCTCACTGCCTTTAGTGGAACGCTTGAACCCCCCGCCCCTTCCCACACACACACACACACACACACACACACACACACACACACACACACACACACACACACACTTCCCAGCTCACCTGCTGCTGCGTTCCTTTCTGGGGAAACGATCATAAAGAAATCTCCGGTAATCTTGGTGCTCCTTTTACCTATGGGGCTATAGGACATGCTCTCTCTCTCTCTGGCTCTCTCTCTGTCTGTGTGTGTGTGTGTGTGTGTAATCAAAAACACCTGGTTAAGGCTCTCACCAGCCTGCAGCTCTAATCATGCTGAAACAGAGGCCACTGCAGGGAGCAGGAAGAAACTCAATGCAAAGCCTCTTTCGTGTGCGTTTGCATGCACAAATGTTCCCATGCGTGCAGAGGAGACTTTCAACAACTGGTGTAAAGGAATCCAACGCCAGTGGTGGTGGCGGCCCCCAAGATTTACCCCCCCCACCTTTTCCCACTGCCCCCCCTCCCCCTCCCCCTCTTCTCTTGCACTCTCTTCATCATACAGTATCACCCACACAACGGCTGCAGAGAGACAGCTGTGAAAGACATTATGGAGCGCCGTGAGTGTCTGTGAGAACGAGAAGCTCGTTTTTTTTTTCCACTGGGGGGGAAAGTGCGTCTGTGAGGGACGGTAAACGAGGATATTCGTCACAGTGGACGCAGGATGCATGCTAGATTTTCAGCTTCGGTCTCATAAACGGTCTCCTCGATGACTTGCACGCGCAACAGTTAGCTAAGCGGCGTTCCCTTATACGAAAGACTTTCACCACATGCATCTGCAATTGGATGCAATTGATAATAACGAGGATGCGGTTTGAAAAAAACAAAAAGCAACAACTTCTAATTACAATAATTGTTCTACCAGACTCAGGCTTTTGTCCCCCTCTGGAGAGAGAGTGGGTCCATGATGCTCCATGAGTCCTGCGCGTGCTTATTTCTGCTTATGTATGCATTTTCATCCAGTCTGGACCTCGTTTTATATTCTCGTGAAAAGTTCATGTGATGTCTTACAGCAATACTGCACAAGGATTCTCATGAATAACCTCTGGCAGCTCTCAGACCCCATAACCATAACTATATACGCTGTCCTTTACTTGTTATGTATTTGTTATTATCTGTGGTATCAATGGTAATATTTTGCATGATATCTTCAGAGTTTTAAGTGAGTGTTTGGTGCTTTGAAGCTGCATTTATAGATTCCGCAGAGAAAAGGGGCAGAAGAAAAAGGTGAGAATGAAGTCAGAACAAAAACCCGTCTGTGTTTGTGGGTTTTGGGTTTTCATTGACCGTCAAGGCTGGTTGATATTTTGGCATTTAAAGTCAGAGATAAAGGCAGAGAGAGGGGGGAGCAGTTCAGCATGACGAGGACAGCGGCATGAACACTGCCTCCTTTGTCCATGTGGCCTGGTTAACATTTTAATGAAGGAGCCACATCCAGAACCCAACCACCGACTACACACAATGATTAACAGTCAGCAAACACGCTCCAACAGTACAGGCATGAACACATATGGATATAATGTGTACGTGCAGCTCAGTGGCTGCAGGGTGCTTACGGACACGCTGTCTTTTCTTTTTTTTTATGGCTTTCAAACAGTATAAAATGTTAACAGAGTCCAGGAGTTCAGATGTGCACGTAAGGATTTTCAGTTTAGCTCAAAATCAACTTCCATGTGGCTCCATCATCCAGGGACTCCCAACAACATGCAGCAAAGGCTGCTGCTAATCTGCACCACATTCACACAGGAACAACGTTTAATGGCCATGGTGAACTAGCTTAATGTGCTTCAGCAGCATTTACTCGAGGACAACTTTATTTAACACCTTTTACAATACTTTTCCTTTGGAAATTGTACATCCTGATCAAATGACATAGATTATTAAGTCTCATGGTGCATGATGGGTAATGGGGTCAGGGTTATCTTTGGTTTAAATCTGTCATTCAAATCTGTGCCCATGTTCATATTTTCTGTTTTGGCTGCAAACTACACGATGCGTTCCAGCTGAAATAATCTGGTGCAGGCCGGGTTCACCTGTCCCCAACGATCAGCTTCTCAAGTCATGGGGGAGAGGGGGGGGGCAGGCTGGTTCCGTGGGAGAAACTGGGGATGGACAGGATATGTGGGCCCTCCAGAGATCAGCACATTACATGAGGGGGCGAAACAATGATCAAAGTGCCCCCGACACCCCTGGGTCCCACGGGCCATGTAGCCCTGTACCCAAGCACCCCCACCTCACCCACATTGCGCCAACACTCCCACGCATCAAAGCAGCTATCGATCCTGGGGAGAAAACAGGTGGAGACTTCTGTGCATGTGTGTGTGTGTGTGTGTGTGTGTATGTGCGTTGGGGGGGGAGCTGCCTGTACTGCAGCTGTGCAGCTACGGTTGCTGTTGTAATAAAAATAAGGGCATACTTCCTCTTTTCTAACCACTGTTTCCTGTGAGGGTTAAAGTGCGCAAGCGCACACACACACACACACACACACCCACAGACGGTGAGTAAAAAGACAATATAATCATGTACATATTCTAACCTGCATCAATAAATAAGACGAAATAAAATATAATATGTGTTTCAAATGAGACACAAATATCCTCAGATGGAGTTTTCTGTGTTTGTTTTAAGCTAATTGCTGCTAAATTGATCAAAAACAAACCCAAAGCGTTTACACCCTTAGAAATATATTATAAATCTATATAATAAGGGGATATTGTTTAGTCTCCATGGTGGTATATGAGCTCAAATGGCTGCTTTTGTTTTCTTACACATCTGGATGGGACACGACTTGAACTGTGACTTA
Source organism: Takifugu rubripes (assembly GCF_901000725.2). Lineage (NCBI taxonomy): Eukaryota > Metazoa > Chordata > Actinopteri > Tetraodontiformes > Tetraodontidae > Takifugu > Takifugu rubripes. The sequence continues at coordinate 62,667 of NW_021821649.1, forward strand.
AACTGAAGCCTCAGTCGTTTGTGTGGGGCGACGCATCAGATGAGCAAACCGCAGGAAGTAAAGAGATTACAGAGGAAATGTCATTCTTCCAGCATCATAATGAGAGCTGGGAAAGTGCATCAAGTCATGTGGGGAGTTAAAAACAGAAAACTGTATCAAATATATCTCTGTGGATCGAACCTGTCCATTACACACACACACACACACACACACACACACACACACACACACACGCGCACACACACGGTTCTCAGTCACACTTTGCAAATTACAGCCTGAATTATGGCTCCCACCGATAATGGCATGGATCTGTCACCAGCCCACCAATCACAGGTCTCCAGGGTTCCTGTCACCATGCAGGGCGATCAAGACGATCCTAAAATGATCTCATGAATGAGACGAGGCCTGTAGTTAAACCACATGAGGTCGGTGCCCTGCAAATTCTCATAAACGGGTCCAAAGCACACAACAGGTCTAGATTATCTATTGTGCCGTGTGGTCGAGGCCAGTTCTGACATCCAGTTTCTTAATATGGCATCATGACTTATTTGAGTGTGATTCATCTCCGAGCTATGAGCAGCTCAAGATTTAGTGGACCCGTGTGAAAAACAGCTAATATTTGTCTGAGGACAACAAGTAATGTCCATAATTTCCCATCAGTCAAATCCAGTAATCACAAACAGGAGAAACACATATCACAAACACACATACAAGCAGTAAATTCAGAGCAAACACGCCAGAAACAGCAAGACAACATGTTTTGTGCACGTGTTCCCGTGTTCTGACCCGTTCCTGGAATCCTGGATTGCATGTTGAATGATCACCTCATTCTGTCTGAGCTCTCTCCCAAACCTGTAAATCCAGATTAAAGTCGTCCCTCTGCAGTTCTCCCTCTGGTTGGTGGTTTATTAACACATCTTGATCCCCGTATTCATCATCTTCACGTTGTGTCGTGACCGACTTGAACTGTGAGTGAGGATGAGGATAATGGTGATGATGATGATGATGATGATGATGATGATGACGATGATGATGTTTTTGTGTCCTCTCACAGCAAATTCGTGTATGTTTTGCCTGTGTGTGTGTGTGTGTGTGTGCGTGCGTGCGTGTGTGTGTGTGTGCGCGCGTGTGTGTGTGTGTGTGTGTGTGTGTGTGACATCGGTCTGTTCATGGGCGTGTGTGCCAGAGAGCTGAACTAGTGTGTCCTAATCACTACTGTCGTTAAGGTTCCATGATCACAGGCCTTACAGAGAGCCCGAGCTAGTGCTGGCACACACACACACACACACACACACGCACACACACACACACACACACACACACACACACACACACGCTCAACAACAACAAAAACATTTATTGTATCAGGTCCAGACAAACATTCTTTTGCATACTACTGCTATTAAAATAACCCTCCTCACTCCTTCTCACATGAAACCACACACACACACACGCGTGCACACACACACACACACACACACACACACACGGATATACACACATTTGGTTGCACTTTAAAGCTCCCCCACCCACACAATAAAGGTAGGGGCCATTGTGTGTTTAACAGAGAGTCGTCTTTACTGAGATTAGTAACCTTCAATAAGACTAATTAAAGGGGCGTCGTGTCCTTGCTGTTGAAAAGCGGTGAGCCGATGACAGAGCAGGATTCTCTGGCGTGTCTTGATGTTATGATAGGGATGTGGCCCCTGTGTGGACGGCCCTCACAGTCTTGTGGCTCAGGTCAGTGTCTGAGTCTGTGTGTGTGTGTGTGTGTGTGTTTGTGTGGGCAGAAGCCTCAAATAGTGAGCTCAAAGGCAGATGGTTTCCATTCACATCCATAACGATGGAGGATGCTTCCACAACACAACAACATAACTGTCTGTTTCTGAGGAGGCACCAGCTGGGTGGAGGCCGATGGAGAGGTCCATATTGTTCCTGACGGGACCTTCTCCACGAGCTGGAAATGCTGTTTAGAAATCGTCCATCAACACAGGTTCCTCAAACCAACCTACCTTCTGTCTGGTTGTAAGGGACCATCAGTTAGCTTAGCTCATAGGTTTGTCACAGTAACTGCGCTACAACTAATAGATCATCTGTAGTGTTCTGGAAACATGCATTGACATCGAGGTTGTCGTAAATCTCACATGTTGGTCAGCTGATTTCTCGAATTCTCCTTTTTGTGTCTTATGCTGTTTCCGAAACCACACACTCTGTTCACTACTCACTACATGGGGGACATGGATTGAGTGAACTACGTAGCTCACTCAATTCAAAGTTAGCTTTCGGACACTATGGACACTACGGCGCACGGAAAATGACGTAATGTTGTCGCATAAAAATAACGAACCGGTCACCGGGAAAAGTGGCCTTTTCTTTATATAATAATAATATATTAAAATATTAAATATAAATAAATAATAAATAAATAAATAAATAAAGGCAAAAACATATTTAAAATGGAGGCAGCAATGTTTCGCTAAAGTGAAAGAATTTTACGCTCTAGTAAGATATGTGAAACAAATAGCATATAAAAAAATAATACATACATTTGTACGTCATCTCTCCTCGTCCATTGACAGTTTATCACGTGATACCGTAAAGGCTGATGGGATATATTACCGAGTTCGGGTGCATCGGTTGTACACTACTTTTCGCAGTGCATTGTGGGATACATTGAGTGCACTACATAGGGTCCAGCGATGCTCACTAACAATTCGGACACTATTTCAAAATGGCGTCCACACTATTGAGTGCACTATGTAGGGTATAGGGGGTGGTTTCGGACACAGCATAAGTAGCAAAGCTCTGCTAGCAAACTAGCAAACGTGTGTTGCTCTTCTGCCTCATCTGGAATCCACGTCGTTCATCTCCACATCTGAGCCGCTGTGTTTTGCCTCAAGCCTTCATGTGATTCTTGTAATCATGGATGCTTGCACTGTTAGACACAAGTAAGTGGGATTCTGTTTGTGCATCATCAGGCAGATGTGTGTAGCCATACATTCCCTCAGTGGAGGCAGGAGAAGAGCTTATAGAACACAACTCGCTTTGTGCTCCTTTTGCACCAGGACACGATAAAAGTGCGACGTCAGCCGATGAGAATGCTGCTGAGAGCAAAACGAAGCCATTTGGGAACGAGTGTTTGGGAACATGTGCCATGCAGAGCAGTGATGGAATACCCAGCTTGTGTTCTGCTGGGTGCTGCATGTGGTGGTGAGGTCAGAGGTCAGGCTCTGGAAGTGTTTGTCTTCAGGGAGGGTCTGGAGAGGGTCACCGGGTAAAACGGCAGGTAGGGGGTGGGGGGTGGGGGGGGGGGGTTGGTGGAGATTTGTTGATGTGTGTTTTCAGGGGGGGAGCAGGATTTGTTTGTGATGCTTTAACTCTGTAGCACCTGGATTCTCCATTTGGAGCCACACGGTACATCTTCCTCATCAGGAATGGAGCTTGTATTTGACTGCTAGTTACCCATGATGCACTGCGTCCATGTGGAGGCTTTCTTTTGACATGGCTGAGATGGCTGCTCCCCTCTTCCACGTAGGAAATGCAGCCTTCATGCCTCAGAACATCTGGGCTTGTGCCCAGAGAAGGCAGCGGTGTTCCTGGGTCTGGTTTATATAAGGTTTCCTGTTGGTTTGAGGGGTTCCAGCTGTCATTTGTGGGCGCGCTGATGTTTTGGTCGGTCAGTTTTGGGAAAAGAGCCGCTGTTTTGCGTCTGCCAAACCGTGAATACGAGTCACGACTTTCAGATACATTTGATTCAATCAGGACAGATTTGATTAAATGCAACAGCCTTCATCCACAACCATCACGGCTGCTGCACGGATTCCTGCAGTTTCAGCCGCAGCATTTGTGGGAAACAGCTGCAAAAATCATTTTCACCAGAAGAATTTGAATATATTGATGTGCTTTGCGCGCTAGCGGCTAACGCGAGAGCTCTGCAGAGGCTAGCGGCGCAGCTCAGCGTCTTTAGCTGCACTTCCGCGTTTGAAACTCTGTAGAGCAATAACATTTTTAAGAACTCTTCCCACCTCTGTCCCTCAGTGTTTGACCTCCTGCCCTCAGGGGGGCAATAAAGGTCAATAAAAGTACAAACAGGCTTTTGAACAGTTTGTTCAGAAATGAAACAGCGTTCGCGAGGAACCAGGGGAGGGGAAAATTGCCCCATTAAACATCTGAAGGAGTAATAAACGTCAACGCTGACTGAAAGTGGGACAACGGAACTTTCAGAGCCGAGATTTGGAGGAAAACACTTAACGCAGGTTTTCTGATCGAAATTTGAATGAAGGTGTCAATAATGTGTTCCACATTCATGTAAACACCCCACTTTTAGATTCCCTTTGTATACGCTGCACCCTGGTTTTGCTGTCAGTTAATATATTAGCTAAACCGGAGAATGATTAATCAGCAGTTCAGTCACAGCTTTCACCGGGAATCTGAATGACTGTGTAGCACAAACACTGACGAGCACGCCGCGTAGCAGCCTGTGACTCACATGTGCATGAACCTTCACTTTATACAGGCTTCCGTGAGTCCACCTGCCTCAGGGTGGCTGTGATTGATAGCTTCTAGCAGGGCCAGGCAGCAACCATACACACACACAAACACACATTAGTCACCCGAAAGATAAGCAAATGGTCCACAAGCCACCGATGGCCTTAAGTGCTCTGCAAACACGGGCTTCACTGGCTTCATTTCAGTGGCCTTATTACTTAACTGGCCTGCCCCGCTAATAGAATGTCAGAATAAATCACTGTTCTGTGTATGCAGCAAGTCTGGGTGAGCACTGGCAGTCTGATGAATAAGAAAGAAGATTATTTACAGGATATACTGGAAGTTTCCTCTTGGCAAAGTTAGCAAAAACGGCTCTGTCATTGACGGACGCGTCGGTGATGCTTTAGCTTATTTAATGACACCAAATGAAACCAAATATGTGGCTTTAACACATAAAATCCTCCTCAATCTCAACGCCCCCTTCTCTGGAGCCATGTCTCCACAGTTATTGCTTTCTACGGGCAGGTTGGGGACTTCACCAGCGTTACCGTCTCAACATCAAATGTGACACCCCAGTTAGCTTACCAGCAGCTTACAGGACAACGTGGGTGTGGTTGTACGTGGCCAATCTTGGGTTAAATTTCTCGGAGCAGCGAAATTTTGACGACTGTTCTCGCTCACAAGTTTGAATTTCAGTGTTCTCAACCCACTGGTCAGACCGCCTCCTGCACCCCCGTCCTATTCTTTTGCTGGAGCAGGCAGATAAAAGACACCCTGCACCCTGAGTCCAGCCCTCATCCATCCATCACAATCATCACCAGCACTGGGTCCAATTAGGCCCCCGGAACACTCAGGGCCACGGCTTGATTGTTAACACTGTTAAAACACAAAGGAGGAGGGGGGTGATGACGAGATGCTGGCCGGCTGGGGGCAGTTGGGGGGGAGATGGAGGGGAAGGTCAGATAGCTGGCGGCCCCATTTCCTCGCTAATGGCCCCTGAAAGGGGGATACAGGGGAATGTTTCTCTATAAAGCAGGTGACCCGGAGGAACGAGGGGGCAGCCGCACCCACTTCCCAGTCCTCATTTGACTGGGGCAAACATCTGCACACAAGCCATTAAAGAAAGAAATTTATGGTGGTGTATAAGCGCAACTATTTATGCACGAAATGTGCACCAAAAGGAAACAAGATGTGCAGCAGGGCTTGTTGATCATCTTCCAGGCTGCACACATGAGAAGCATGCAGCTCTCATACAGGCGTTGTTTCATAACGGGGGGGAGAGCCTCATATGAGAGCAACAGGCCCAGCCCTCACTTTAATCGTTCTGGTTGTTTTAAAAAAAGCCCAAAGCCTTTTTCCTGTCTGGACAGATAATGGAGCTTTTTTTGCCCCTTTCTCTCAGATTCCACGTAGACGGTGATAAATTGGTGCCATGTGCGGTAATACTGGATATGAACATGCTTGTTTACTGATTGAAGATGATCCTGGACCCAGGCTGGACCCATATGGGCTTTAGGGTTTAAGGGACGAGCAAAACCATCAGCCTGCTCAATATTAAATATTAAATATGCCTTGAGAACGTTTACTAGGTAGAATACTGGCTTCAAGATGATGATGATGAAGATGTAAATCAGAGTGAATACTGCGAGCGTGTATGTGTGTGGCTGCATGTGCAGACATATTTAATGAGAAAGCAGCACATTAACAGTGTTAACTTGGCTGTGTGTGTGTGTGTGTGTCTGTGTGTGTGAGTAAAATTGTGGTTAATAAGTGATAAATGCTGCCCAGATGTGCTATTTTTAGCTGCGCTCTTCATTCCACTGCACAGCCTGTAGCGGTTTGTGTGGAACATAAATCCATTTCTCTGCTCTGCTCTCTTCCTCTCATGTCTCTGACCTCCTCCACATCACAGTCTGGAGCTGAAGTTTGGTTCTGGCCTGCCTGCTGGGTGGGGGGGTGGGGGTGATGGAGGTCAAGCCAGTGGAGGAATGAACCCCAGTTCTCCTCAGAGGAACGAGCCAATGCTCAGGTAGTTGTGGATGAGAGGCCAAAGGTGCGAAAGGGCCTCATGTGTCACCACTGTCTGATGGGGAGGCTGGTTGGTTTCCAAAGGAAAATAATCACAAAAGGTCATTTGATCGTCACTCTAACGTGTAAAAACTACTGAAAATTTACTCAGATTATTCAAATCACATGGAAAAATGTTAGTAAGTCTCTAGTAGTCGACAAAACCAATCGACCGCATCAATTAATTTATTCATCTATGTGATCATTTTTATAGGTAATCGAGTTTTAACAAAAGAAAAAGAAACCTCAAGTTAATAGAACACTTATTCCCTTCACTTTTTAACCTTCTACTGTGCATAAGTCCATGTAATTAGCTGTAATACAGTGGCCACTAAGATGCAGAGATGCCAAAAGGTGACCTTACGACTGCAAATGGGGCAGGAAGTGATCGTCCTGAGCTCGTGACGTAGTTACGAGTGAATCGAGAAACAAAACTGAAGCTGAAGGGGAGAAATCTTGAAAAAACCTGCTGCAAAATGATGGCGGACGTGGATTAAAAGCCCTGTCTCAAACCAGGAGGAGCGGAGTCGGGTCTGGGAAGCGTGAGGCTAACCGTGTTAGCGGTCACGGCCAGTGGTTCTCAAACTGAGGTCCTTGTTCCGACAAGAGGCAGAGAAAAAAACTAAAAGAAAACAGCAAACCACGGATAGAGCAAATGTGTCACGCGACCATAGAGGTAGAAGAGGGTAATCCCTAGTTTAAACGGGAAGTGCAGACCTCCGCCAAACAGCCCCATAATATATATTAGAAGTACTAATGTTACGCAACAGCTTGTTTTA
>NW_021821649.1:75000-82500 GCF_901000725.2 Takifugu rubripes
CGTTTACGGCTCCTCGCTGGGACGCTTCCTTCCTGTCCTGCTTTATCAACACAGGAAAGAAAACAACCTTCTTCCCCCACACACACACTCACACACACACCTCCTTGTTCTTCTCTGGTGTCATCTTTTTGTCTCAGTCTTTGATTTAAGCTTTTCCTCTTTTCATTAGTTTCCTTCCTTTCCCCACATCCCTCTGCTCTCCCGCTGTTGTCCCTATCTGGGTTTGTTACATTGAAAATTCCCGTTGTCTCTTCCGACGAGACAATCCATGATATCGTTGTTCTTATAAAATTCCAGCCTGGAATGATGTACATGTTCGGATTCATGTAGTCATTATGGAAGCTCTGTTGTCTGTATTATATACATTTTTTAAAGACTCAAGACTCAACACTGTCTTTCTTACTGACTCTCAGTTTATCAAAGGGGAAGTAGGAGGCCTGGTCATTATGGGATGCTGTTGTTCAACACCCCCCCCCCCCCCCCCCCCCCCCCCTCACACACACACACTTTATTCCTTGTTTATCTATGCTCATTCTCCATCTCTCATTTCAAAGCAACCCCGAAGAGCTCTGGGTGGGTAGCTGAAGGGAGGGAGACCTCTCCAGGGTTACCACAATAACTTGGCTGAGGCACAAACATGAGATTTGCTTTGTGTGTGTGTGTGTGTGTGTGTGTGTGTGTGTGTGTGTGTGTGTGTGTGTGTGTGTGCGTAAAATCGTGTCTGATGTTCAGATAGAGACACTTTCCCCTTACAGGCTCTGGAGTAAATGAAGCTGTCCATCCTTAAGAGCTAGCAAGTATTCAGAATGTTGGGTAACAAACACACATTTGCCCCACAGAAAAATGATTAGTATTGATAGTAATAGTATTCTGAACAAGAGTAAAGAAGATGACCTCATGCCTGATTCAAGGAAATCCACTGTCACATCGTGTAAAGGGGAGATATAACAAATATAAAGAGGTGAGAATAGATCAAACAATGAGAAATAAAGGAATACAATATAAATATGGTTGTTCTGAATTTATAGTTAAACAGAGGAAAAAAAGAAGAGATAGCCGGTTCCATCAGATACTGACGGCTACAAATTTGATATTACAGCCAACTAAGACTGCTCTCCTATTTTAAGAAAGTTTGAACTATTCTATGAGGCTCACACCAATGAACGGATTTAAACACTCTCTGCCAGCGCGTCTATGGTTGCACACTTTAGTCAAGCTCTATTATTAAAATAGTCATCCTCCTCTTGTCTTCTACGTTACGTTTGGCTGCCTAAATCTTCTGTCTTGAAGCGAACGCTCTCAGTCTCAGTGTAGCAAATCCACAAATTAGATGGATGGATGTTGTTTTTGGGCAGGAAGGGTTTGATTGGCAACCCCACCAGTGTGTTTTCCCAGTTCCATACTGGGCTTCCTGTTGAGTGACAGTTTAAAAAAAAATCTATTTCTTTAAGGGTAACGTTACAGTGCAGGGTTCCGATGATGATGGGTGACACACAAACACACATATCTCCTCAAACTCATATACAGAGAAGCAAACAGTGTGTTAATCTCATTAGCATCTCCATGGAGACGTTAGCGTGTCCTCAAACCACTGTGGCTGGGACTTTGAGGGAAACTTAGGCAACAGGCCATGAAAGCACCACTGCTGGTGTGTGTGTGTGTGTGTGTGTGTGTGTGTGTGTGTGTGTGTGTGTGTGCCTCTGCCTGCACACCCCTTTGCATTTTCATGCAGTTAATCCTGACTCAGACAAGCGAGTCTTGCTGTGCATAAATAATGACTTTAGGAGAAGTTTCAACATCATCAGTATGCATGAGCCTCCATCTCGCTGACAATGCAGCAGGACAACAGGCCTCCCCACCGCTGTTGGTCTCTGCACCGTCTCTGAACCATCCAATTCACCACAAGAGAATGCTGTTTTGAAACCAAGGAGCTTAATGCCACTTTTGAGGCACCTCATCTTGGTTCTGTCCTAATTTTCACCATAGCAGCACTCGAGTGAGGTCTGAAGTTTAAAATCAACAAGCCAGTTTAAAAGATGAAACTATTCAGCCACTGCCTGACTCCATTTCATGACGTTAGTTGAGTCCTCATTGGGATGTATTTTAACTGTCTTTAATAAATATAAAAACATGTATATTAAATGGCAGTCTCCCTAAAGGCCTGTCTGGATGCCTATATTAAGTGTAGCTCACAGTGGTGGCTAACAAATGACAGAAAAAGTGCAAAAGAAGGAAGAAAAATGAAACGTCTGAGGCTTAGAGGATGATTCTTCCCTCTCATTACTGGTTCATGGTTCGCTCCAGCGATCTAAGTCCAACTCCCCACCCCCACTCCACCAGCTTGATACCAACTGGCCCTCCGTGAGTCAAATTAGCTCCAATACCGTGAGATTAGCTGGGCTTGAAGAAACAGCTGGCACCGTGTGGAGCTCGCTGATCCAAAATGGCCGAACAGGAAGAGCGTTAAAGTTCACGCTACCTTCCACATTCCTCTCCCACAGATTCAGCTCACTGGGGCTAAAGTGGGATAATTGAAACGCAAACATGCTGATGTTATTTTCTTAGGGTTGGGGTTTGTGTTTCCCTCACTGTCACAAACATGGCGAAGAAGTTGCCCGTAATTAAATATCAGGCGATTTCGTCAGATTCACATACTTTATGACTTATCTGACAAATTATCAGGTTTTTTCAGCCATAAAAATCAAAAGCAGAAGCAATTATTAACCCATCTAGCCTTGTCTAGTCCTCCACTTTAATAATGTACAGTCAAAACTATAACTATTAACAAAAACTACAATTTTTTCTGGCAACAATGTCTTCACCAGCTTTGTGAAACAACGCCAGCTAACACCGTGTTGTGTCTCGTATAATGACTCCAATAAAAAAGACTTGACAGGAATGGTTGGGAAATATCTGTCCTCCTGGACAGATGTGAGGACGATGAGAAGGCGAAGAAAAAGCTGACGACAAGCAGAGAGGGGACGGAGTTAGCAGCATGTGCTGCTGTCATTCTCTTTTTTAATCCCTTTGGATCTTTCCTGCCTCCCTTTCCCACGTTCTCAGTGTTAATTGATAAACACAGGGAGGGAAAGAGACCCCGTGACGAATCATTCTGGCTGCTGCTACCGTGTGTGTGTGGGAGTTGTGTGTGTGTGTGTGTGTGTGTGTGTGCATGTGTGTGTAAGTGTGACAGAGAGGAGGGGGGTCTGCATCACTGCTCCGGTCTGCTGCTGCTTCATGCCAACTTCATATCCTTATCTGGGACCAGTCGGTTCCATGACTCAGCATCTTTACTGTCATGTGATCGATAAGTATAAAAAGTCAAGTGTTAAATATCCCTCTGTCTGAAAGAGAGACTTTAGTCTCATGTGGTTCTCTGAGGTCTGCTTTTTTCTTTCTTTAGATTGTATAATAAAGTATTTTTGATTAGGTTTACGTTTCTTTTCTTATATCTGCTGACTCGCTGGTTCGGCCTTTTTAACAGCACCATAAAAGGGTGGAACATCTTATTCACTCTTTAGACAACTGTTGATGAAAAAGGTTCTAAAACTATAAAACTGAAGGTATGATAGTTTTTTAAATGTCACCTTGATGTTGACCAACTATGTCCTGAAAACTGTCCAATCACGTTTCTGTCCTCACCAACACACCCCTGTCTTTGGGGTCCCCCCCCTCCACTGCCACCTCCTCCACTTCTGCTCTTATCCATCAGCAACAGGGCTCACCCACACACACACACACACACACACACACACACGCACACACACACACGCGGCAGTAAATCGCAATGAGTCACAGGAAATAAGCGAGCAGCAAATGACTCATTTGGCAGTTTAGCAGTTAAAGTCAAACAGTTCCTCATTAATAAAATCATCTCAGCACCCAGAAGAGCGAAAGAACGGGGGCTTCACACAGGTTGGACCCGTCCTGTGAACCTATAGACAGACCTAAGCGGAGGGCTGCACAATGTGAACCCACTGGACCGCTTTAACGGTTTGGACATAAGAAAAACAAAGAGATAGCTTTTTAATGCTAAGCACATGCTAGCTGGGGGTTTTAACGTACATCTGCCTTTTGCCATTTAAGTGAAATATTGAGATACAGACAAGTTGTTTGCACACAGACTCGGCCCCTTGTTTCCATACAGCTAAATGGTACAATCATAATAAAAGGCCAGTAAATTCCCACCATTAGCCTGTTAAGGACAGGAAACGGGCCGATTTTTATCACTGCTTCTGCTGCCCGTACACATGTGTGCACACAAAACACTGGTCCTATTTTCTTAAATTTCCTGCCCATTGTTTTTTTCATTACTACGTAGTAAACAGGTCGTCTGTGTGTGACTGAAAAGGAAATAAGGACTAGTACAGACAGACAGACAGACGTGAAGTGGCAGCGATCTTTGCTAAAATAATGAGCCTCTCCCGGGGGGGGGAGGGGGGACAGTCGGGGGTCCTATGTGGCCTCTGGAAACGTGAAAACTCCCCGAACATGCTGGCGTAAACTCTTCACTGTTTGACTTGTCTTTCCAACATTTGATGGGGGAATTCCAGCATTCTGCAGCTATATTAACGGTCCCTGAATGCACCATGAAGCCATGGGAGCACTGGCTGGGGGCTCTGTGGTAGCAGGGGTCAGTAGTGGCACTGTCAAAGGCCTTTTTGTGCATCTCCTGCTGTTTGAAAGAGAAGGAATCCTCCCAGGACTCATCTTTATCCTCACCACACCCACACAGCCTTTCATATGATAACTCCACCTAATGGTTTTTACACTCACTCAACTGCTGAGGGGCTCCCAAGCAACCGATGGACCCTTGCCTGGCAGCCAACAGGGCTGCTCACCCTGCTTCTCCCATGGTTACCAAACACCGACACCACTGCCCCAGCAACTGCTTCTGCCCCACTGAACCTGCCCCCTTTCCACTCTCAATCAATTCCGAATCATCTCTAAATGTGCTGCCAGAGGGGCTAAAAGGAGGGAGCAGAGGGAGAAGAATAGGGGCGGGCAAATCCGTCCCCCCCATATCACTGACACGCAACCCCAAGAGCTGCAGAAAAGTTGTTTTTTAAAATAGCAAAGCCCTTAAAGTCATTACGTTTTCCTGACAGTGGTAATAAAGTAGTAATTAAGACACAATATCAAAATAATGCTAATCAGCGGTATATTGGCGTTGTGCGTGTTTTCAGTCTAATACTTTTACCTTATGTTTTACTCTGGTTTATTTCTGCAGAAGAAATTTTAGTTTTCAAAATTGCACTTCGATGCGGTACTGTAGTACGGGCTGATAGTTCCCTCCTGCACTTGTTTGCATGCATATTTATGCACGCGCTCATTCAGAGGCAACCAGTGTGGAGAATGAAGTGTTCCTGTCAGTTGGGGGTGGCGTGCACGCATTGTGACTTGGGTAAATTGAGGTTGGCCTCTCCACTAGGTGCTGGATGCGGGATTTGCATTTGAATCCGATTGTGAGGGTTCAGATTTATGTCTCTGTGATTGGTGCCCAGCAGGGCTTTCTTTGACTTTCTCTCAGCTCCATTCCCCCCCCACCACACACACACACCTCTTCAGTTCTTGTTTACCAGGGCAGAACTTGACAGGATTCTGACAAAAATGATCTTCTATCAAGTCCCCCGTAATCTTAACATCACATTTTTGTCACCATACATCGTATTAAAATGAAAGATAATTAATTAAAGATCATTCAAAACGTTTTCCAACATGGTGCAGAGCTCCGTTTTTTTGAATAAGCATTTGCTAACTTAAAGAACAGAAACAGGGAGAGTTTCAGATAAATTAATTGAATGTTGTTAGATCTAAGTTCCTCTTGAGTTCTTGATTGATTGACGTGGAATCCTCCAGCATGAATATGCATCACCGTGATCCTCCAAAGCTTTCTCACAGCTAAAGAAAAGTAAACTTTGCCTGGGGAGAGGTGACTGCTGCTTCACTTCATGTGGAAATGCGAGGCTTCTATTCATCCGCCCACAATGAGCGAGGGGACAGTGGTGGCCCATGGGTAGGCAGAGGAGGTGCTTGCAGTCGGGTTTGTCCTTTGCAAACTGTTGGTCCAGAAGAATGAAAGCTTTGAAAAATGAACGGCGCTGATTTATTTTCAGTTCTGGAAACCACACAATTGCGGCTTCGTGCTAACTTCAGGTGGAAGTCTACGCCGACGTTCCACAGGTGCCGCCAGCGACCGGCGCCTTTTCCTGTTTACTTGCTGAGTGGTGGATGATCTCAAACACTGCCCCGTTTGGAACATGCCCTCGCTCTTTAAATTTGCTCGGGGTTCTCTGAACTCGCCGCGGTAAATCAACAGCTAAGCAAATGTTTCAGCTTCCTTTCATCTACTGTGCATGAACACTGCTGGATGCATTATAACCATTCCGATCACGTAGCTAACAACAGGATCGGCCTGTGCAGGGGTCTGCCGTTGTGTTCAGGATGTCTTTACCCATGCGAGTGATACTGCATCGTACTATGCTAACATGAGGCGGGAGCTCTGACACGACTGCAATCGGCAATCTGACGTCAGGCGACAGACCGGCATTTCGATCAAGGCCCCCCCTCCTCCCGGTCACGCTGATTTTCACATTGATGCTAGCCGTATGCTAGCGGCGGCTCTCCTGGTTGGTTTCGTTGGTCACCCTTTCTGCGCTTTGTCAACAGAGAGGACGTTTTAAACCTTCGACTGATAAATAAAGAGTTTAATTCAAACACAACAACAACAGGGGTTCCCTAAAACCTTTTAGAAGCGGTGACCTTGGAACCGACCTTGAATTCAGTCATTTACACCAGCAGAAATGTTTCCAGTTATCGCGACATCTGCGGTATGTGGTACTAGATAGAATCAGAAAAGTGGCGTATTACAGTAGTAAATCTGCTACATGTACCTTCAGTGGTGACAACACAAGCTGGAAAAAGAATAAAAAGTCCTGGAGGCTCGACGGGCTTGGACAAAGCACAAAATCTACTGGTTGAAAAAAGCCCTCTGTAGTAAGATTGATGGGCTCGGGTGATGGGTGACAGACGAGACCCTGGGAATGGCTAGTGATGGTGGGTGCACGAGGGGCGGGGGGGGGCAGTGATGAGGAGCTTGACAGAGGCCTCGTTGCAGTAAAAGACCACTGTGTGTAATCGCTTTGAATTGGAATGTATGGAAGACAAGGCTCTCCGAGGGGATCAGTTTGCCTCAAAGCTGCTTAATTATATGGGATCATGTTGGACCGGGGTCGAAAACACCGCTGTGAGGATGAAGCCATGCGGGCCGAGAGAGAAAAGAAGAGGCGAGGAAAGGAATGCTGACATGGAATTTTGCCGATATGGAAAAGACATTACTCTTCGGGACAGTTCCAGTATTTTTGTCAAATAAGATCAGAGGCATCAAATAGTAGTTGGAGAGCTTTGAGCTATTAACATTTCTGTGGTAGTCCATATTCAGCTTCCCAGAAAATGGACCCAAAAACAACCCGCAGGGCCAGTTGGACGTGTCAAATACTG
>NW_021821649.1:85000-115000 GCF_901000725.2 Takifugu rubripes
AAATGTGATATCGGAGTCAGAGCGACAGAAACCGCATTTATTTGGACCAAAGCAGCAGAAGCTGGATTCTTTCCTTCTGTAGGTGTAGGCAGTCATCAGGCCTTTTGCCTGATACCTTTGTTAAAATATCAAAGAGTAATACGGTATTATAAATGTTAGAGTTCTGGGTAACAAAAATGAATAAGCGCAAAGTAAATAAAGTCCATTGTGGAGGTTCTCACTAATGTAATTCTGAGATTACACTCGACAATTATCTTAAATATACCTTTTGTTTAATCCTACTGTCATATAACAACACAAACCATGGCACTACCTTGCCATTAGGGGAGGAAACAGGGGTCAAAGGTTAAAATGCGCTCATAAGGGTGCAACAGCTAAATTTCTTCATCTGAAAATCTGATCTGTTAGTCCATCAGAAATCGGGTGTCCATTCGTTTGTACGATACAGTTATTTGTACGATACAGTTACGCCATTGACTCCTCCCCCGGCCACACCCCCATGTCCAAATATGGTCATTTCTGTCTCCAAAAACTGAAGATGGCCACGTCCTATAGCTCAAACTCCACGCTTCTAAAATGGGCCTTCACAAACCAAGAGGTGATGTCCCAGATGTTTCCCACTCGGTAAACTGTCAGCTAGCTAGCTTAATGATCGAGTAATCAAAACAGTGTGCAGACATATGGTTCGGGGTTTTTTTCCAATAAGGAATCAGCGCTGGATCAGTGTAATAACCAGTCAGCTGGTCGATCGTGTGAGCTAACGACACATTGAGCTGCAGTTCAACAAACAATGTTTGGTCCTTTCTTTCAAAGCTTCAGCAGAGAGAGCTTTAGGCACATGGCAGACGATGACATCAATTCCAGCTTAAATGGATAAGTGATTGGAAACAGCTGAAAACACCAAAAGGCCTGGAACGGATTTATTTTGAATTAATCACCGGTCGATTGTTGCATTGATGATTTTAAAAAAAGTGCAAACTTTATGTTGCCATAAAGCATTATTGTTGTAGATGAAAGGTTGGGTTTAATGAAAGGAAGCAGCAGGGGGAGAACAGAGAGACGCGTTTCACTCTAATCTGTGCACGACGATCACCGTAGCTCTGTGTTTGGATCAAGGTAGTGTGGGATTAATCAACTGGGGCTTTTTTCTATCTGTATGTCTGCATTTGTGGGCATAAGAGTGGATCCGCAGAGAGCTTTGGACTCATATTGGGTATCGAAAGGCTCCTCTAAAAACCTCCTTTCACATCGCTGCCGTACCAATAACAAGCAAGAGCGCAGCCGGTGCCATGAATCCGGCCTCTGTTCAGCCCGGCTCCGTCTTTCAGTCTGCGCTGCCTGTGAGAAAGTTGTGGAGATGAAACAAGAAACAGGGGGAGGAAGAAACCCTGCGAGCTTAATTAGAAGGATTTGAGTTAAGAAGCTGAGGGGCAACTGAAAGAGAGAAAGCAAGAGCGAATCAGAATAACACATCCATCAACAGCTGCTCACAAGCATATATTAGTAGTTTACGAAAGTATTTGGCATAAATGTAAAAAAAAAAAAGACAAACAACTCTGTGGAGCAGGATTAAAGCTTTAAACAGCATGGACATGATTTACTTGGGGCTGGTTTTTCAATTCAGTGAGTTTTTGTGTCAGGCACAGCAAGACACAGCTAATGTGATGGATGGCTGGCTCCAGGCGGGGGTCCTTAGAATTAGGAACTCATGTTGGTTTGATCAACCCTGACCTCCAATGCCCCCACCACACGAATGGATGTGGAACAAAGCCACACCGCGTCACTAATATTACGCTTTTCTTCTCATCTAAGGCTAACTGCAGCCTGCTACTTCAGTTAGCATTAAGTTTTAGGAAACTTATATCATTTAAGTAAAGTTGTGGCTATTATGTGAAAACAATGAGCAAATAACATATTATAAAAACACATATTTAATAAGTGAGGAACAGGTAAATGCAGTCAGTTTTAATGGATTTATATAACTTTATAACCATACATTGGAGGCTGACTCTTCATGTAGTCTTTGGGGCAAAGTCACCAACCAAAAAGGACCTTCCTTTATTTAAATGAGCTCTCTCTTGACTACAATTAAAGATTTTGGAGATGGCAAACAGAGATTTAAACATGGCGGCGTGTCAGAGACATAAAACTTCTGTTTTTGATGCTTCTCTAACTCTGCTCTAAGACGGTTGACTAAATGTCCTGTTGGAGTTTTACTATAACAATTCTTTGGTCATGAAACATCTGCTGTAATACTTTGTCATGAATACTTCACTGACAATATTATGAATCCCACTCATCGCCATAGCAACAGTGTAATAATTATCCCTGCCTTTGAGTCATGGGGATACTTTGGTCCAATTTTTGGTTTGGCGCTAAAAGTGGCTGGAGTGAGTGTGTTGTCTGTTATTTGAGCACCAGGCTTCCAGCGTGTGTGAAAGGGAGCGTATAAAGCTGAGTGTGTGAGGGCTGTTGTGTTCCATATGCATCTATCCTGCACCTGCACCAAGGCTATCGCTATATCTGTAAAGCACAGTTCACCAACATCACACACATACACACACACACACACACACACAGTCATAGCAGAGGTCACAGCTGCAGCAATCAACATTATTCCTGTTTGTTTTTGAAGAAAGCTTATATTACCCGCACTCAAATAAACTTTATTCAATTTACAGACCCCCCCGGACTCTCAATCAGCGCGCAGCCTTGGTCAGCACATTTCAGTCCCATACCGAGGCAATCAAGCCTGGCCTCTGTCAGTTCTGTTTGGCCCCGCTCAGGCCTTACATAAGCCTGACACAGACCCTTCCCCTCCCTTTACCCCCCCCCCCCCACCCCCCTTTCATCAGCATATGCATGGTTACACTCAGCTCCCAGTGAATAAGGGGCATAATGGTGGTCTGAATGGTTTATTTGGTATTTAGAATCTCACTCTTTGTCTAGCTAGCATGCTTGTTGCTACTGTCTTTGCCTGCTAATGTGCTTTGGTACGTTACCATGACTGGGCATGACCACCGTCCACCGATCTGGACTTTAACGTGCTCTGCTCAGAAGGTCCGTGATTCATTTATTTGGATATTCAGCACAGACAGTGTGCGACTACTTAGCAGTAGCAGTGCACATCTATATGCTAATCTACATCTGTAGTCTCTGGGCATAACCATGGATTTATTTGTATGTGCTGTAAAGAAAAGAATACTGACATGTATTAATGGATTGGTTTATTTTACCCTTTCAAAATTTTAACCAATAGTTAAAAAAATAGTATATGTTACTCACATATGGATCTGAGCTACGGTTCTGGATCTCTGGCCTTAGACCAAATGTCTCTGGCTATCCAAGTACTTAACTAGAAACAGATGTTGTTGGTTAAATGTTATCAGATTGGTTAAAGGACAACATTTACCATCAGGTACTGGACTCATAGCTGATAGCGGGAAATTGAGGTGACCAGATAAGTAGGGGGTTACTCTCTGTCACAGCTTGACCTGAAAGCTTAACTGGTTGACTGGATAGTTAGTAACTTGTTAAACTGGCTGGCACCGGTTGAATTAGCACCCGTGCAGTTGCCTGACTGACTGCTTGACAAGCTATGACCTCCATCCAGAATCGAGGCTCATTTAGTCTCATTAGTAACAAGTCTGTATCTCCCAGACAGGGGCAGCACCCTGTGTGTGTGTGTGTGTGTGTGTGTGTGTGTTGTCTGTCATCGGTGCGCAGATGTCCAGCAGATTACATCACAGTGACCGCACCCTGATCTCTCCCGTGTCCCATCCCCTGCGACCGACCCCCTCTCCCTCCTGAACCCCATCACCACTTCACATCCACCCAGTAACAGCCCCCTTTTTAGACCCACATCGACCCACAATCAGCCCTGATTTATGACTCCCACCCTGGTTTTCCCACCACCTCCCGTTGCCTGATGACTTCATCTGCCATCAGAACTCACCTCATCTTCATTAGATGTCAGAGCAGGAACTACTGGGCTGGAATGTGCGTGGCTACATCTGACTAGAGGAGGGTTGAGATGGAGGTCCTCTATCAAAGGGCAAAAGGACCTCAAAAGTCCTCAGAACTCTGATATCTCAGTGAGACCCAAATGTGGCACCACCTTCGCATGAGGCGTGTTTCCACTGCAGGAACTTCAGGGTCACTTTACAGGACCGGGGGCCGTTGGTGCGTGTCTCCACTGCAGGAACCTCCCTCGAATGGTCATCCACGGGGCTTAACCGAGTCCCAGCTCCAGGCTACTTTGCAGGGACTCTCCTGGGTGGGGCTTGGTTTTTACTAAAACCCAGAGCAGGATGTAACACAGAACCCAGCTGGAGGGTCTTCCCCCATGTACACAAACACTCAGAACAGAAACACAGAGGGAATGGGGGGAACGGTTCCTGTAAAGTTCCTGCCCCCAGTGTTTACCAGGAAGTGCCGCAGTGGAAACGTGCCTACGGCTGAGTGAGTGAGTCAGCAGTGTGGAATCTGACACATCAAGAGAGACGGTCCCACTTGATCTCAAGAGTTTGGAGGACTGCTGCAAGTGTGCAGGACTCTTGATGTACCATGTCCTGATCCTTCAGGCTCTCTCTGCATCAGGAAGAGGCCCTGCACCCTGAAGGTGGACACGCTACAGAAGATGCCGCTCGGCTCCAGGGTGAAAGCATGTTAGCAGGAAGAGCTAAATGCTACTGCTGCTGCTGTCAAACTCATTATTCCCACACTAGAAACCCAGATACTAGTTTTACCATTTAATTCCAAAATGTGTTTGCAGATTGGAGTTAAATGGTTCTAACAGTCTGGAGTTAAATCGTTAAACATCTTGATTATGCCGCAAACAGATTTTGATTAAAGCCTTTTTTTTCTCACGGAAAAATCCAATAACAACATTAAGTAGAAACAGTGAGAGACTGCGTCCAAAATGTCAGCTGTCATTTAAAGTTAATTACTTCAGATATTTATTCCGCCGTGGACTTTTTGTGGCAGCATGTGCGCGTGAAGAGCTGTTGAAGAGCAGAAACTGATAACACGTCACCTTCTGCGAACATCTATTACAGCTGTAAACTACAGGCCCAAATCATAATGGCAGGTGGTAGCAGCCAAGGCGGCCATTTTGTATCTCAGACTTTTCTTAAATCCATTAAGCAAAATGAAAAAAGAATTTATTAACGAAAAACCGAATACGCCGAGGACAGAGCCGAGTGTGTGTAGCCGACTGGTTACATCTGACGCGATGATGGAGGGGGGTGTTTCAGCTGCAGCTCGTACTTATAGTTGGTGTTTTTGCACGTTAGCCGGTGAATGAGGCATTAAATTAGCATCTTTTCCCACGACATGTAATGTCAGAACTGTACAGCCTCCAGCAGAGGACTGATGGGCGCGGACTTCTTTTGGGCTATAACACAATCGCCCAACAGATCGAAATGTTCTGCAACACGCAGAAATTTGTCCCCCTGTGCTCTGTCCTCCGCCGTGACCTCTCTGGCTTTTCACTGTCACCCTAATGGCCTTCTCTGTGACGCTTCCTATTCCTCTTTTTCTCATCCTCGCATTCTAACACAATACGGTCACGTCCGGCCCATGAATCGATGGCTCTGTTCCTCCCATGAATGGATGGGAACAACAGACAGCGGACAGAGCGTTGCCGGGGGAAGAAAGCGGTTTATGTGCACAGAGTAGTACTACAGAATAAATGGATGTGATGCAGATGGAAGACAGAGGAGGTCAGTCAGAGGGGGACACAACGATGGAGACAATAACAACTCTGCACCCCGCCGGGGCTTCTGGGAGCAGGTCAGAGGTTGTCATGCTTTGACGGGATTCATATCCGAACCAGCGTTAGCCCTTAAACTCTGAAAGCCGTACCAGTCTTTATTGCCCCAGACAACGTCTCCTATAACTTCCCCACCTCCAACATTTCGTTTTTACATTTTTCCAAGCATGTGTGAAGCTCCCTTGGGTGCACCCATAGCTTATATGTAGGGGGGGGGGGGTGATTCTTATTCAAGTAAAGCCCAAGAGGCAAATTTGAAACGACAGGCCTCAGTTAGCATGTTAAATGTTCAAAATCGTGGCAGCAACATTAGATGGATTCGATAGATGCAGCAGGTTGACCTCTTTAAAGGGCTTGAATAGGTACATCTGGAACAGAGAAAGTGGAGACGTTGAGAGGTACCGAGTGCACGTTCTGTAAAGCCCAAATGCCTGCAGAAATACCTGAACTGTCAGCAGCAAAGGTGGAGAAGAGAAGAGAAACGAGTGACCCACCCGTGTGATAGAGAGCTGCGGGGAAGGGAGCTCGAATCCATCATGAACGGCTTTGGGATCCACGAAGACATTCTTCCATGGACAAAACTCCTTTTAGCTCCAGTTCTAATAAATATAGATGTGTTGCTGATGCGGCTGTTTTCTATTGTGCACGTCTGGCTGTCTGTCCGTCCCGGGGAGAGGGATCCTTCATCGCTGTCTTCTAAATCCCAAAACAAGTTTTTCCTTGAGGTCAGAGGACTGGGGGTGTCACAGCTGTGAAGCCCGCCGATGCTAACAACGCTTGTGATTTTGGGCTGTAAGAACATTTAAATTAAAGGTGTATAAACATGTTAGCTGAGAGTTTAAGAGAGGGGATCATGTGTACAGCTGTAATGTCTCCAGCGTAACAAAAGTAAGTAACTTAATTGTGATTTCGTGGTTGGGATTAATTTCACTCCAGGTTATCAGATTTACTGTGTTCTGACTCCCCGTGATAACCTCACATTAAATTTGAGCCAGCTCTCTTTACTGCTCAGTTAGGTCCCCACCAGGTTTGTATTTCCAGAGGAACCGGAGCCCCGTGTGTGTGTGTGTGTGTGTGTGTGTAATGGCAGTCAGGGAAGTAAGCTGAGGGCAGCCTGTATAACTGACAGACATGTGGCCTCCTGAATTACAGTCTCAGGCTTTTGTGAAGGTCTGCGTTGCTTTCAAAGCCGCTTTGCACTCTAATCGATGAGGGACTGTAAAACGGGAGATTCCTGAATTTCCCACAACTCAGTTTATGGGCTTTTACAAAGATGCAGCGAAATTTTCAGTCAATCTCGAAGCGTAAAAAGTCAATAAATAGAAGAATTCAATGAGCGAAGCAGGAATGACGACTAGATCTTGTGAAAACATCATCATTTGTTAATAACTAACATGCACCATCAGATTAATAAATGATTATTGTTTAAGAGATGATCCCTTCCTGAGCTTTGATACACTCTTTTTTTTAACACTTACGACAGGCTGAGTAACAAAAATATGCAGAGTGGGAATCACCCGTATTGTGAGGGCATGAAATTTCACCCCTGAACATAAACAGTGATCAGCTTTTCTGCGTTTAGCTCATTAGCCTGCGACGATGCGCGCAAACACAGAAGCCTTTTAACACAATCTCAAAATGGCATCTTGGGTAAAAATACGTTGGCGTGAAGAGTTACGGCTGGAGTTAAAGGTCAGCGTGACCTCCTGAGCGTGGTGCCCCAGACACGGACCTCTGGGTCCGGCTGAAGTGTCTCAGTGTTGGAGCTGTTTGTCATCAGCTGTAACTGAGACAGACGGACAGCTGCTGTCTGTCTGCTCACTCTCTGTCCACAGTTCCGGAACGTGCACCGACACATCGAGACGATCCCCGACTCCTGTGGTGGGTGTGTGATTGGCCCTAAAACAGATATACATCTATCTGACCTTTAGCTATCAGGGTTACAGATGTGTCTATAAGGGTTTTGAACCGTATTAAAAACGTGACGAAGGTCCTTCAGCATCTTCAAGGTCTTCTTTATGAAGTGGTCTCGTCTGAGCTACTCAAGTTTAGAGATTTTCCAATCGATGCGCTGATCAGCGGTTCAATGTAACCTTCGTTAGGGCCGAGTCACGACTAATGACCATCGTATCCTGTTACAAGTACTCTCGCTATCACGCACTAAAGTCAGAGTTTCTGTTTTCCGACCGTTTTTATATTGTTCTGTTACTGATGCTGTGCATTTTATCCTGTATATGAGTCAAAATTCTGAATCCAGATGGAACAGCTTGGGCCCGGCTCAGGCATCTGCAGCTGAGGATATGACTTTATGCAGTTTGTTATACAGAGCATAAACCATCTTGAGACGAGGATTTGCCCTTTAGCCTCCATTTGGAGGTAATTTCAACAACCAACAACACTTTTATTTTTAAAGTGTTTCTTGTGCCATGTCAGTCAGAAGGGTGGATGGGAACCACTTCAGTGGAACCTCCCCAGCAGCTTTATGGTGCCTGTAAATCTGCACATGTTCTGAGGATGGATCTGGACTCTTTCGGCACACAAACCCCTCACTTTGCTCTAATCCCCAGGTCGCCTCTCCCCTCAGCATTAGCTTTAGCCCCATCCTCTGGTTCGCTCCTGGGGCAGACCTCCGGGGTCAAGGGTCAGGGGTCGCTGCAGTTCCTGGGACTGGACAATAGCCTCAGCACCACCTGGAATAAATCAGCGGCCAGCTCAGAGGATTGTCCATGACAGCCACCATTACTGATGGCGAAGCAACACACAGGGGGCAAGGGATTGTGGGTAAATCTTGGCGGGGATAAAAAGGAACATGTGCACTAACCCCTCACCCTGCTCTGTTCATGTCAACTGTCCAAAGGACTACAACTCAGCCAGCCTCACCTCCAGCTCACCTCCCCCCGCCCTCCGCATGTGTGATTAACTGTTGGAAGTGGAGAAGGTGAAGGGTCTCACGAGAACCAGCAAGGAGACGTTACCACCGGACGCAGGCCTTCGTCTTCGTGGCTCAGGTTTCAGATGGAAAAAGATGTTTGTTGGTCCAGACCTGCTTCTTCTACGGACCCCGACCCAGACACTTTCCCTGACTGTGTTTGTAAAAGAAATAAATAAATAAAAAAAGACGTGAGTGGGTGAACATAACAGGAAATTCCTTTCTAGATTTAGATATAATGTCAAGTCATTTTATTTTATTAGAATGTGTATAATTCCTAGTATTTTAGTGGAAGTATTCCTAAATAGATTACAGATGATTTGGGCAAATAAATGAAAGAAAAAAGGCCTCGTTTTAATACACTGTAATCTGTATTGTATAGAATCTATAGGTCTGTCTGTGTCTCAAATGACCTATTTTACTGTCCCTAAAGGTCTAAATTGTCAAACAGAGATCTTTGATTCTGTGGGAGCCAATGTTCAGCAATTTCCTCTCCACAAAACCATAAACACACACACATTTTATAGTTTAATGTCAAATATTATGACACTACAGTGTCTCTTTAAAGGTTTACAGAGGAATCAAACCAACCACTGCTTCTCTTCCCTATTTCTCATTGTGGTCTCTGCTACTTTTTGACAGAATCCAGTAAAACAGATGTGTGAGCATCATTTCATGTGATCCCTCTCCATAAGGACTTTATTGTAGCCTCAGACTCAACAACTCTAAAACATGCGTTAAAATGATGTTCCGGGCAGAAAACGTGTGCATATATACCTGGAGGCAAGCCAAAAAAAGCAGAATAAGCAAGAAAGAAATAGCCATATGAACAAAACTGAGCTTTCAGCGGCTAATTCTGGTCCGTATCTGGTTCTGATGCTGCTGCATCTAAAGAATATGTAGGTAAAAGCTGCCTTCCTTCACAACTTCAGCTGTGTTGTTGCTGTTGATGCTGTTCAGGGGCGACCAAGGAGGAGGACTTCAAGACTTCCATAATTATGGTTTCTCAACTTTTCGTCACTGTTGAAAAATGTCCACAGTCCAGCCAAATAAATGACCAAATAAACAATGTGGGCCTGGGCAGGATTTCACTGGAGTTACATTTGTCTTTGGCTTCCAATCCAAATCTGCTAGTCATATTTCCCCACCACAGTCGTTGCAGCGTAGCGCCGCAGGGGTGTCTCAGACAGCCCGTTTTCAGCGTGCTAACTCCCAAACAACAGAACAAGAGACAACAGTGGGGATGTCATTATAAAAAATAACCCTCCAACACAATTTCAGATTGGCCTCCACGTTTCTTTGTTGTCACACTACAGTTTTGAGAACCTTGGGGAGAGGGGCTGCTGGGTGGATGATGGCCAGAGGTTTTCCACGCTCCTCCGTCACCCTGTCATTAGAGTGACAGGTTGTGTTTAGGCCCAATTGGCCGTGCTAATAACAGTTCTAATAACCCCGTGCCATGCAATATTTCACTGCTGTGTGAACCACAACGTCACGCTAATAGTTCAAGGGTGGAAAATAAACAGCTTCGGTGCTGCGAGAAAAGGCTTCGGTGTATGAACTCTGTACTTTGAGACCCTGAGTCCACCGTGGCAACACAAGTTACTCATGTAAACATTAGCACTCACACAATAAGGATTTGCAAAACACTGAAAACACATACATGATAGCACAAAGCTATGCTAGTCTTGTCTTCTGGAGCCTCCTCAGAGGGGCGGAGTCCTGAAGTAAAAGAGGGGATAGGTTCCTCTACATTGCTTGTTGGGAATATCCAGGTCCAAAACCAGCAGAGGTGATACATTCTGGGTGCGTTAGTGCATTGGTGCTGGTGCTAGCCTAGCCTAGCATTTGATGTTAAATATTTCTGGCATAAAAGCCAGAAATGCAATTACACAGCAGGAAAGAGTGAAATGGTGAAGATATTCTGCGCTGACACAGACGTTTTGGAGTGTTAAAGAAAGACGAGCAGACGCAGCAGAGGCTGCCCCAACCCAACATGGTTCTGGAGCCTTCTGCAGACACGTCTTTACACATGGTGTCATGTGAGTCCACGTCTGCTTCAGCTCAGCTCCATTTTTATGGGTGCACACGTGCTTCTGCGTCCATTGGTGCAGCGGATCAACTCGTGTACGTGTTGTGTTTAACATGATTTTCTTTGTTTCGGTACAAGTCCAGCTGTCGGATGGAGTCAGCCCGACCGTGCTTCATCGGGCTCCGACGTCAGGCTTCAGAGGCCAGAGCTGCAGGAGGGATGGATGGATGGATGGATGGATGGATGGATGGATGGATGGATGGATGGATGGATGATACCAGCACATCCTTCTCTTGACCCTCCTTGTTACAGAAATCATCACCTGCCCAGCCACCCTACGGAGGAAGCTCATTTCGGCCTCTTGTACCCGTGAGCTTGTTCTTTCGGTCATGACCCAAAGCTCATGACCATAGGTGAGGGTAGGAACGAAGATCGACCGGTGCAGAGTCCGCAGTACTGTGGACGCCGCACCGATCCGCCTGTCGATCTCCTGCTCCATTCTTCCCTCACTCGTGAACAAGACCCCGAGGTACTTGAACTCCTCCACTTGGGGCAGGATCTCCTCTTTGACCCGGAGAAGGCACTCCACCTTTTTCCGGTTGAGAACCATGGCCTCGGATTTGGAGGTGCTGATTCTCATCCCAGCCGCTTCACATGGGGCGGCGAATCAATCCAGTGATAGTTGGAGGTCACGGGCCGATGACGCCAACAGGACCACATCATCTGCAAAAAGCAGAGACCCGAACCTGAGGTCACCAAACTGGACCCCCTCAACACCATGACTGACTAGAAATTCTGTCCATAAAAGTCACGAACAGAATCGGTGACAATACTCTCGGAGAACCCCCCACAGGACCCCCCGAGGGACACGGTCAAATGCCTTCTCCAAGTCCAAAAAACACATGTGGACTTGTTGGGCAAACTCCCACGCACCCTCGAAGACCCAGCTGAGGGTGTAGAGCTGG
This sequence comes from Takifugu rubripes, assembly GCF_901000725.2. Lineage (NCBI taxonomy): Eukaryota > Metazoa > Chordata > Actinopteri > Tetraodontiformes > Tetraodontidae > Takifugu > Takifugu rubripes. The sequence continues at coordinate 96,700 of NW_021821649.1, forward strand.
TCCACCGTTCCACGCCCAGGACGAAAACCACATTGCTCCTCCTGAATCCGAGGTTCAACTATCCGGCGGACCCTCCTCTCCAGTACCCCTGAATAGACCTTACCGGGGAGGCTGAGGAGTGTGATCCCCCTATAGTTGGAACACACCCTCCGGTCCCCCTTCTCAAAAAGAGGGACTACCACCCCAGTCTGCCAATCCAGGGGCACCGCCCCCGATGTCCACGCGATGTTGCAGAGTCGAATCAACCACGACAGCCCTACAACATCCAGAGCCTTAAGGAACTCTGGGCGGATCTCATCCACCCCTGGGGACTTTTCACCAAGGAGTTTTTTGACTACCTCGGCAACTTCAGCCCCGGAGATATGAGAGCCCATCCCCAGGTCCCCAGGCCCTGCTTCCTCACTGGAAGGCGCGTTGGTGGGATTAAGGAGGTCCTCGAAGTATTCCTTCCACCGATCCACAACATCCTGTGTTTGTCATATAATACCTTATTCCAATCACACACTTATTATAAGTAATTACATTCATGGAGCTTCTATCCTGTATCCTGCTTGTGTTATTGTAGCTTAATATGTCTCTAAAAACCTCGGCTGTTCTGGTTATAACATTATTAACACTATTATTCATCCATAACAACTATTGATACATTTGTACATGAGGGTTTGGGTAATAGGTCTCACACACACACACATACACACACACATACACACACACAGAGTCCATTTCCAAACTATCTTTTGCAGTCAATTCTATTGTCTGCTGTTGCTCCTCCACCCCTGCCTCTTTGTTGTGCTCTCCGCTTTTCAGCCCCAGACCTCCTTTTTGCCAAGCCGATGGTGAATTTGCATTTTTCCACAGCTTCACTTTTGTTGTGCGCGCTCTCCACGGCTGCCACCGCCTCGCTGCTCCCCACCCATTCTCTATCTGCTGGTATGTGGCCCATCATTAATCTGCAGCTCAGCTTGGAGTGACCCTCAAAAACCAGCCAACGGGGACCACTGCTGGGAAAGGAGCAGCCCTTCACTTCTCATTAAGATGACCAATAGATACCCTCCTCTGTCTCTTTCAGCAAAGCTAGCTCTGTGTGTTGTGCTAATCACATGCTCTCATTAGCATGGCGCCTCTGTTTGGGTCCTGCCATGCATTATTGGGTCAGGCAGGGGAACGGACGCCTGTCTTTTTGTCAGAGCTGCCTTTTAGAGATGCAAAGTGTGATTTACCCACAAAGCCATCCCTGAATCAAAGTCCCTGAATACAAACGAGCCTGCGTCACAATTCAGTAAACATCATCTGCTTGTTGTAGTTGTATAAAATGCAGAGAGGAGGCGTCGTACTGGTGGTTAGCAGCTCTTGGTTGGTCAGGAAATGAGGGCCGGCAGCACATGAAGACCATTTTAAACCAGAAATCATCACACTCCTTTTGAACTGGGAGAGCCCCGATCACCCAGTATTCTGACTTCATTATCGTTGGTAAAATCAATGGAAATCCAAAAACTTCACCTAAAACGCAGATTGAGGAAGTGTTTTTGGGTTACAACCAAAACCCCCACGATCGCCTCAATGACATGAACAGTGTTGAGAGAGTTTTCCAGAATGAGGATCTTGTTTTCATTGGTTTGATTGAGAACCCAGACAAACCTCACAACCTCACAACATCTTTCTTCATTCAGACCTATAACTGTGTTTAGAGCAGGACTCCAGATATTGTTTACCTGAAGCTGATGTATGAATATATAAGAATGAAGATTTCCCCCAACAGTGGGCAGATATCGGTCATAAAAGGGGCATTTATCAGGGGCAAATCCTTCTGTTTGGAACAGTAGTCGCCCAGAAGAGCGCTCCTGAAGCCTCAGCAAAGGCAGCCGTGCAGAGTTGAAGGAAGTTCGCCCTGATCTGGTGACCGGTGCCAAGTCTGGGCGAGAGCTGTGCCAGGCTGACCCCCTCTCCCACACCTCTGTCTGCTCCTGGTGAGACAGCAGTCACAAGGCTCTCAGCTGAGTCACCCTCAGCCACCCAGACTGTAATAAAGCAGCACCCAACAGCCAGTAAAGCTTTACTTCAATGTGCATTTCAAAGCTTTGGCTAAACTCATGATGACGAGCATGGGGGAGAGATTTTTCCTGTGAGCCGTATCACTTCTACAGAACAGGGGATTAGCATGATGCAACCGGGCTCAAATTCAAACTGGTCTCCAGTTAAGCTGCGAGTATCGTGGTCGGAAACTTCCTGCTCAGCCGATACAATATGACTCCCAGACGTGTTGCGAAATCACCTTCTAACAACAGATATCTTCATCGTTAATTAAGGGGAATGGTTTTAATAGCTGCGGTACACAAACGTAAAGGCTTCTCTAACGCAGCTACGTTCCTACACAGGAGAGATGATCCGGAGCTACTCGGGGTTCGGTATCTCGAAGTTCAGGGTCCTGGGATTAAACACGCAACCTTTCTGTCAGCGATGACCCTTTGATTGGAGGTTTGATCGTCCATTCTAGCTTCCCGATCCTTTTGGGGGGGGGGGGATGGTTAGTGACCCTTTCTGCTGCATCGTGACGGTCTTACCCTCATTTAGGTAAAAATTACGTAATTCCCGTTATAGTGTTCAGCATATAGCGGTCAGACAATCATAGGTTTTACAGAAGAGTAAACCTTTCCTAGAGTGGGGAGAAAATTGAAAGTGTTGGAGTTTATAGTTAGAATAATTAGAGGACCTGCACATGTATGTAAACTAGGGTTTATGTAGAAGCATTATGTTTGATACGGCGGCGTTTTCCAGTTCAGTGTTTTGATGGTGGAGCACTGAAGTTTGGGACACAGAACACTTGATTAGGGTTAGCAAATGTCATGTTTTGCTTATAATACCTGGTGTTTCGACCACAAACATGGTTGTAAGAAAATCCCAAAATATCTGTTTTTATCCTCATGTGTTGTTGAAATCCTGTTTGGGTGCCGCCGCCGCCGCTGCTAAATGGAGCAGCCGCCGAAATCAACTGGAGGTCGGCTTCAACTCTGACCTTTGCGTCCACCACCGTGGCCGTCTCTGCTGCTTCTCATGCGTCAAAATGCCGTTTTGTGCAACTCTCCTTTAAAGATTGTGCGCAAACTGTGATTATTTGCAAAATTAAGAGTAAAATGTTCAACAAAACTTAGTCTGGAGGGAACTGGGCTGAGAAACGAAGGGTTCTCGGTTCAAGTTTGGACAAAAACAGTAGTAGGGGAAGGTGCCAGAACACCTTCAGATCACTGCCGAAGTACCCTTAAGCAAGGTACCAAAACCACAAATGCTCACATGGGGGCCCTGCAATGAACTGGCAACTCATCCAGGGTTGGACCTGCCTTCACCCATATGTTGTGCCCCCTCCCCTTGACCCCAAAAGGGCTAAAGTGGTCAAGAAGATGAGACTTTAAATTGGAAAGAAATTGACAACCATTAAAAATGAAGCGACAGTCATACCTGGGTTATTACCAGGGACACTATCCTGCAGTTACATTGATAAGTACGTTTCTGTGCAGCTTGGACGACACTTCTCGCCCGATTGGAATCATTTATCCAATTTATCCAAAGCGGTTTGCATTGTCCCCCCACCCCGACTCAGCTAGGTGGGTTTCACTTTGTTGTTGTTGTTGGTACAAACTGGTTTTACGTCTCACCACACAAATCCAAAAAGACGTTAGCTAGCAAGGTGGCAGACACAGCTAAATCAACAGTGGTGATGGACCAGTTATGGATAGTAACTCTTCCAGGAATCAGCATGGGGTCAGTCTCCACACGGTTCCAAAAACACTTAGCCATGGCTCGCTAGGTTCCAACACAACAGACTGGTTGTAGCCAACCCAGTGGGACGCTTCCTCTAGCAGGTTAGCAAAATATAAGCGAAAAGTAGAGCATACGCATTGCTAGCTCTCCACGTGCTCGTGAATGGACTCACAACCGCGCTGTCTGGGGTTACTCCGGCACATTTGGACCTCTCTGGATGGATTTTAGCCAAGCTGAAGCGTCTAACGCAGGAACTAATGCAGGAATTTGATTTTCTTGCGTGAGTGTTAACTCCCTTACAAGGGAAAGCTCAAAACAATGAAACAAAGTTCTCCCAGCACATCATAGGTCTACACACCTGCATACATCATCCCCTAAAGACCTCTGACCTTTGGTGAAACACTGTGCTAAATTGGCCATTGATATGGAGCCTTACTGAAGCACATCCTTTCTCTTTGGGTGTCACACAGATCTATTGTTTGCCCCCGCCCTCTTCCCCACCACACCCCATTAACCCCCTACATTCTCAGGTCCAGAACTGACATTGCTGACCTTGGTGGCAACCCCTTGCACCCCTACATGCCTCCCCCTTTTCTGGGCTGTAGTACTGCTCCCTCTCACCGCTGCATGGTGGGAAACATACAGAGCAAATCTGGAGAGGAAGAGGAGGGGAGGAAGGGGGGGAGTAGAGGTCATATCCACAATCAGTGATGTAAAACAGATCCATTGAGGTGGTGGTGTGTGCATGTGTGTGTCTGTGTGTGTGTGTGTGGGGGGGGTGATTTATGCAATAGGGTGTTTGTGAGATGAAAAGAGAGAAAAGGGAGAGAGGAGGGGGGAGGGGAATCAAAGCTTGAAAAGGTTCTCAACGCATTCAAGGGTCTGTTCAATATCCAGTGGAGATCTGGAGAAGGAATATTTCACAGCTGACAAGTGTGTGTGCGTGTGTGCGTGTGTGTGTGTGTGTGTGTGTGTGGAAACATGTTATGTAATGTCCTCTCTGGGGAATAAGAGAGGGTCAAACCTCTGAGGGCGAAGAAGTGGAGGAGAACATCAGAGGAATGGGTGACGAGAGGTGGAGAGGGAGACTGGCTGTGAGGTGTGTGTGGCTTCCAGCGGCCTAATTCTTCGTTCACTCTTCATTTACACAATAGTTCCCCGAGCAAACCCCCCAGCACAGACATACATCTCCAAACATCAGCTTTTCATGTGTGTGTGTGTGTGTGTGTGTGTAAGAGAGACCTTTGGGTGACGCAGCTAAAATCCAACCTTACAGATGCTTTAAAGGTGTAATTCTGTGCTATATTTGCTGAAACTGAAGGGAAACTTCAATGATCCATCAAAAACTGAGCGAAGCTGAACTCTGACAGCAGCAAGGTTGAGGAAAAAAGGGAGGACTTTCTCCCCAAAACACTATCATGTGGACAATTCTAGTTTCAAACCAAACGCATCATGGTAAAGGAATGTTAAGGAAATGATTGAAGCCAAAGTGACCTCATGTGTATCAGTGTTCACCCCTGAAGTTGACGCTTTATATTACACATCCTTCAGTAATGCGACGCCACCCAAGAGCTGCCGTGAACGAACGGCTTTGGGCCGGAGGTGTCTTCATCACGCTCGTCCAACATCGCGTCCAGGCTCAGTCCTCCCTCAGTCGACTGGAAGGACGCAGCGTGACAAGCGCGATTGGCACAGCTGCTTTTCTTCCACATTTCTATTTACAGAGATCACAGAATGCGCGAAGCCAAAAGAACTCTGTGTGATTTCGCCCAAAAAAGTGAGGCGTACGATTACGTGCACGCGTCGGGACGCCGCGCGGCACCGTGTCCTCTGTGTCAAATGTCCCGAGGACGCGTGCGTGCTCACAAAACACTTAGAAGGAACCCATCTTGGCGCCACCCTGGGGTCATAAAAGGTGAGTGACCCCAGGGAGAAGGGGGAAGATTCTCAAAATGCTCTTGAAAAACACATCATTTTAGGAGGCCGAGCTTGTTTTTCTTTTAATTCAAAGTGCAGTCACGTGACCGAGACAAGACAAACGCCGTCGGCAGCGTTAAACATCATCCTTCGACACCGACGAGGGCAGCATGGCAGGAATATCGTAGCCAACATCCAAACCAGAAGCATTCCATGTGAATATATCCAGACTCTGTGGTCTCAGTGTTATGATAAAAGCTCCTCTGGTCCCCCCTCAAACATCTGATCTTTGTCTCCTTTTTTTATATATATTGTAATTCAGGGTCTAGCGGATAAACTTAGCAGGAATCTGGAGATTTTCACACTATTCCCACAGAAAAAGGGGTTCTCACAGTGAGAAGAGACGATGAGCTCCAAACCCGACAGAACTGGAAACACTTCTGTGCCCTCCTCATTTAACTGGCCGAGTCTTTTGAGAAACACTTGAGCCATATTGTCCTAATCCTGTCTTCATCGGGGGTGGAGGTGGGGGGAGTTGGATACAACGAGACGTGCGCGCTCTGACTCTGAGCCATGTTATGTACTCCGTGGCCCATGATTAATGGCCCCTGATGGAGGTGGGCACTGGACAATTGGAACCTTTCAGCAGGGCCACCGGCCCCTCATCTTCTAACCGTTCTGGCCCATCTTCTGCCAGCTTGGACAAGAGGGGACCCACATCAATGCAAACACAGTATCAGACATGTAAACTCTCACACGTGAGTAAAAGAAAAGGTTTTATGTTGATAAAATTAAAAATTGAAACCCTCCCACATGAATACAAAGACATTAACGATTGCTAAAACGCCATCATAGCTACAAGTAAGTGAATCAGCATCATGTGTTGAATATAAAACCAGTCTGACAATTATCTGATCTACTGTTACGTTGCATCAGCTGCAGTATGAAATATAGAAAACGTGTAAAAGCCACATGTGGAATAAAAAGATCTTGCGTGCGTGCAGGGTAGCCAGGTTAATTTATCCCCCCCCCCCCCCCCCCAGAAGTCTAACTAAAATGTTACACATTCATCTGCTTGAACAGAAATGTGATATTCAAGGCCAAATGTTAATGTAGAACATATTAAAATGATGATGATAAACAGAAAATAAAGATCTTGCGCCAGTTCTTTTTAACCCATTGAGAGGCGGCCACTAGGGGTCAGTGTTTCTTTGAGTAAAGAGCATTATTATCCTTTTCGTTATATTCCATCACCATAGTCACGATCATCATCATCATCATCACCACCACCGTCATCATCTTCTTCTTCTTCATAACTGATTTCAGCAGTCTTTGTCAAGGACAAGCCTGTGTCCTGTTACATAACACAACTCTCTTTTAGACTTTACAGCCTGATTGTGTTGTAATTTTTAATCACGATATGTCAGGTTATCTTTGGCGTGCACCTAAAGCCCCAACATGATCTCATTGATTGACTCTCTCGTCATAACCTTTTAGTTTATGCATTCGCGTCGCTCGTGCAGCTGCATGCACAGAAGCGTGCATGTGTTTGTGTGATCTATGATGGCATGCGCATTTGTGCTCTTAAGCCTGTGCAAGCATGCCTGTGCATGCCTTCTGTGTGTAATAATAACTACATCCACACTGCCCTTCCTATATATAGACTGACCAATTTATGATATCCATGTGAGTCTCGCTCCCGACGAGCTCACAAATGCCGCCCACGCAGGTCTGTGCTGCCACAAGACTGAAAGTCAGATTCTTACCCTCAACTCTTCGCTAATGTAACACAACTTCCTGTTCTGTCAGCTCATAACAAAATGTGCAGCATGTGTATTGTTTCACCAGTCTATATCCATACTACGCTGTAATATAATGTCACATCATCAAAAATCACTTACATTATCATCACCTGCAGGTAATTGTCTGTGAAACATGTCATGAGCATGTATGCGCATTAATGCACATTCATACTGTTATTTCGGGGTTCGGTGTCTTGCTCAAGGCCACATGTAGCGTGCAGGAGATCAAACCAACGCCCTGCGTGTCACCAGGAGTGACCACGCTCCCACCTAAGCTATATATCCAGACCTGTGCAGGCTCTATTCTCCCACAGAGTCCAGAAAACTTTACATAGCATCACAAAACATACATCATATCATATGTTTATGCTCTTCCAATCTGTTAATTTAGGGTATATTACAGATCAGGACTTATTTTGAGTCATGTTGTGTTTCAGACATCATGTCGAGTGCATTACTGAATGTAAAAATCATACCTCGTGACCTTCGTCCACCATGTTGTATGGTTTTATCATGGTTATTCTCAGCCTTGTTGAATGACTCTCATCATCACGGATAAATAACATTAATAAGAATGGGAACATTTCCAATACCACCACGTTTGGGATGTACCTCGGCTGACAGGGGAACCAGAGTGGGACCCGGAGCCCCTTAATCTGCACCATGGAAGCCTTAATCCCATTAGTAGCAGCTCCAGGATGCTCCAGCTCACTGCTCACAGCCTGGCGACAAATCTCACCGTTGGCCTTTGAAGTGGGAGTCGACCTAAAGGGACTCTCATCTGCTTTGCAGGAGGTGTGACGGCAGCAGCAGCTCCGGGAGAGAGAGAGAGATTTTAGGAAGAATCAAAAGCACCTGTTGCTCCTGAAAGGTCGTGTGCACAAAAGTCCAACCATCAAACTCGTCTCAGAGAGCTCTCAGACTGATCAGCAAGTTAAATTTAGGCATCCTTGTTAGAGATCTGTATTTTTCCATTGGCTGTAGGTTCGATCCAACACAAATATCAGCGTGTTTTTATAGGAAATAATAGTCATAACATACCCTGGATCCAGCCCAGTGTATTGTTTGTTTCTTTTTCCACTCGTGCTCACTGTGCAGCCACAGTGCCATTGAATTTCCTCTCCCATGCAGAGCTCTAAATTCTGTACCGCTTTGGGCTTTCATCTCTTCTTTAATGACATGTGTGTCACAGTTGTGGTCGAATTCGACCTGTTTACGTGCAGCTACCTCAGCTGTTCGTGGGGGACATGCAGACGACCACTGAGCCAGACCATAAACCTAACCAAGACGTGGTGGCCCCGGCTAAATGGTAATTTAATTCTAATTTTGAACGAAGGGACGCTTATGGCGATTGTGCATCGCGTGCAACGTTAACACTCAAGTGTGCGCTCAATAGCTGCGGGGTCGTTGTCAGTCACTCGCCATTGCCGAGTGCAGTTCATGCACGGCTGCGTCGGTCGTGGTTACAGACAGGGTATCCCCAGCCAAAAGACCCACGATTAAATATCGTGTCCATCTAAAGCCGTTTGCACACCAACACAATGTCAAACAAGTCACATCGACAGGCACCATGTGCTGCTTGTGTGTCCCGAACATGAAACGCACCACAAAGACCCACAACGGCTGAAATTCTACAGCCCAGCAGCACGTTTGACACCCGATCAGCGGTCAGAGCCGTCCTCTGATCCTCTGCCCCTCTTTAATCACGTTGATCAGGTGGTTTTCCACGTCTGTCCTGAAGATAGCCGTGGAAATTTCAAATGATAGCGTGTCTCCGTCCTCCGTCCTTCCTCGCATCCGTTTCTTGGATGCACGGAATCGGACTTTTCCCTCTTGTCAGGGATGCACGCCTGAATCCATAATTCTGTGATTCCCTGGGGTCCTTTCAGACTGGAATGATGCCCTCTTGAGTTTGGATGTCTGTGGTTGAATGTATTTGAGTCTACGGTTACAGAACCGTGGCTCAGCCGGTCCCATGGGCAAACGCTAACTTTAGCATAATGTGCGCATGCAACGCTTGCATTAGCAGCAGAAATGGGACTTTTTGTTCTACTCAAATTGAAGCACAGCTTGGAGGAAAATGAATGTATATGTATTCTATGAAAGGAGGCTGTCTTGTGTCAAACAAGACTGACGAGCTAGTTTATGTAAGAATTAACGGGGTTTGTGGGACGTCCGCGGCCTCAGGATGGAAGCTCGTCATGCTGGGGTTTATCTACAGCTCGTGTAGCGATATGGCAGCTTTTTATCGATCGTGGGCATCAAGAGATCTTGTTTACCGCGTAGCATCTTGACAATAACGATGATGATGACGTATGAGAGTGAGGAAGACAACAGCCCCGCCCCTGTTAGCAGGAGGTCAGACCCACGATGGTTTTGGTCAGAAAATCCCGCATCGATTTCAGGGTCACTTTTGAGGCTAACTTAATGTCGCGGCGTGCTGCCGCGGGCTCCTGACCTTCTGACGTGTTCTGCTCATGCTGCATTGTCGCGGTCACTCACCGTGTCCTATATTAAGGACAGAAAAGCGAGACGGTGCTGCAAAGAGTTAAAGTCGGGATCAGCTTAAAATGCTATGCTTGTGCTGGCCTCGGATCTCCGACCCAGCCCCCCACGGGCTCAGCTATACTCACATACAGCATGTGCTGGTTGTAATTGTCTGCCCTGTCTGCCCACATTAGTGGCTTGCTTGTTCCAAAGGCCCAATGTTTGTCCTGGGCTCTTGAATGAATAAGCCCAGCCCCAGACAAGGGAAAGATACGGTAAGAGACAAGAGCGAGTGTGCGATGGTCGTTAAAGTGTGCGTGTAAATGTGTGTCTGTAGACTGGGGGTCCTGCCATGGTGCCTGGCTCTTAATGGGATCAGAGGGGCGCAGCAGCGTATGGGGAATAAGGTCAAGATGAGGTGCTGCCAACTCTAGTTAACGACGAATGGACCCAACTCCAGAGGGACAGGTGCTCTCTCACGCCATTGCACCCAGTCTCTTTTTACCCAATTTTCTCCACCCACCCCTTCATCTCCAACTCATTTTTCGCTCATTGTGTTGCCCCCCGATTCTCTTCATCCCTCAAACCCCAACGAATGCTCCTTCTGTCTCCTGTCAGACCCCGGGTTGCCGCAGTGACCGGCTGGTCTAAGTTTACTTACTTTCACGCACAATTGCCACAAACACACTAAACCCGTGACCATTGTATTTATCGCATGCTTTCTTCAGCACACGTGAACTCTGTGTATATAGTTTTAGTTCTTCTGAAACCTGGAGAACTTCCAAAAGCTACAAATCAGCTCAATTCTTCAGTGAAAAGCCGAGTGCTTTCATTTAATACAGCGAGCAAAATGGTACATCGTCACCTGCACAGCGTAGCAAAGAAAACTGGGAACTAGAGAGGGATTTGGGTTCTAATGATTGGTTCATCCTCGATGAAAAGAGATTTAGGACTGGAAACTGCTGAACACACCAAGAGTGTATTACCTTTATGTAACTTTACCGATTTCAATCTCCAAACTCCCGAAAGTGCATTTAATTAAGGTAAATTCAAGAGTTTTGCAGCTAATAGATTATTTATAGATGCTAAGATTCTCGACGGGAATCTTAAAGGAACTGATTAATTGCTAGAGCTGGGATAGTTGGCTGATCTTTAGCTAGCATTGCGCTAATGGAAAAATAAATAAATGAGGCAGGTTAAGGTTCTCTGTGTGAAACTCCTGTGCACGTGAAACCTGTGGGTGTCGGGCAGGTGTGAGCCTGTCTTTCCGTTCTGTTGACTGAATTTTTCTGGGTTGGATGTCGATGCATGTAACATTCCTGACATGCATCTGTCTTCGGTGCGTCTTTCCGGGGCTTCGGAAGGTTGCAGATAGTCAGTAAATACCTGCGTTGTTTATGTTGGGAGGATCGGCACCGGCGCTAGCGGCAAAAACCTGAGAAACCACAGTCGGTTTTGCAGAACGAAAGGAAACGTAAGCAAACAGGGAAGGAGGGAGAGGCAGAGTGCGTCTTTACAATCAAGAGGAAGCCGCAACGGTGAGATAAATAGCTATCTGTAGTGGTGCAAAGAGCAAGACTAGCTTAGAAACCACAGCGCACGTCAGCGAGCTGGTAAGGGAACAACCTGTACCGCTTTGACGAACCCGCCACATGTGCAATCACAAACACAAACACACTCCCGCGTACATGCATCGATCACTGTTTGCAGAAATGTCCAAAGATCACAAGTCCGATAGCGGAATGACGATGGATAAAAGCTGCAAAAACCGCCCGATGAGATCAGGATCCGCGCTGATACCACTTCAGAAGTCGTCACCTGCCCTGAAACATGATTTAAGTGCCTCTAAATAGACTCTCACCACAACGGTGTCTTACGTGAAAGCACACACACACACACAGATACAGATACACACACGGGTTCATCTGTCATTTACTGGATCTGGATAGGAATGTGCAATCGAAAGTACGGTGTGTGCATCGCTAACACACAACCGCATGCAAATTGTGTACGCCTAACCTAGATGCACACGCAGTCAGCAGCATCTGCACGCACGCACATATTGTGATCTCTGCCCTTCCATCTGCGAAGGCAGGTACAGGAAGTGTGTGTGTCGTGTGTAATGTTTAGTACTGACTGTGGCTTTGAATGTGGTCTGATTATCAACACCATCTCTGTTCAGACAGGTCCACACAACCGTTGCCATGGCAGCAAGACAGAGTGTGAATGTTTGCAGATGCTGAGAACCGTGCATCGGATCGCTGCCACGCGCCGTTGTGCGCGTCGCCGGTGCCGCCTGTGTGTGTGTGTGTGTGTGTGTGTGTGTGTGTGTGTGTGTGTGTGTGTGTGTGTGTGTGTGTGTGTGTGGCGGAGAGAGGAAGATGCAGAGAGAGCGACTGAGATGTGGTTTGCGACATTCGGAGGTTTCCAGTCACGCTTCACTCAACAAAAACAGACGGAGGAACATCTGAACTTTTATCGTAACCCCGTTCCATTTTCGTTTTCACCTTCTGCCTCAGCTTCGGAAACGGAGGTTTATTTCTCTTCTTTAAAGTTGTCTTTTGAATATTTAGATCGAACCTTGGAACGCACCTGTTAAAACGCCTTTTATTTCCCCCCTGCTGCTGTGGGTCTAACGGTGTTCTAGTTGCAACTACAAAGGTTTTATTTGACAGAAACACACTGATATTTACAATAACTACATATAGAGACCGTGCTGCTGTGCGTCTCCAGAAAACGTGCCGTGTTTACAGGAAGTCAGATATTTTGGAGCAGATCCTTTAGTCATTGATAGGAAATGATCAGCCTCTGCTTTATGATCTCAGCTTTGCTTTTAAACGCTTGCTGGCCCTTTTAATAATGGAGTACATTATAAACCCAAATGCCTGTACGTTATACTGGACTGTTGTTCCCTTTTTACCCCCCCCTCCCCACCACCACCACCACCATCCCAGTCCCACAAAAGGCCCCTAAGCCTGAACTTGGTCCTTTTATGAACATGGCAATCTCTTTTTTACAGTCTTTTCATTGGCTCGGAACGAGAGGAAAGAGTGGAATGAGGGAGGAAAGAAGAAGAAAAAGTGACATAACAAAAGAGGTGAGCATGGGTATCGGAGGTGGAGGTGGGGGTGGCGGCGTGGAGTCGGGGGGGTCCGCTTCTACTTCCTTAAATGAGGCTGTGTCTCCTCGGCTGCCTTTGATGTGCACTGAGAACCCAGATCCTGTCAAGTGCTCTGGGTTCTGGGGGGGCTGAAAGGAGGGGGAGGGCGTGAAAAAGCAAACTTGATGGGCTTCGGAAGTGCAGCTACAAAGAGTCACAGCTGTACTGATGGAAATGATGAGTATCCTCGGAGCACACACACATGCAGGTGCAAAAGCACTCACACACACACACACACTGCTGCTGTTGTCAGTCACAGCAGGCTGGTGACCCCGCCCCTCCCCCTAGACCCCGCCCCCCCCCTCCATTCTTCAGTAATAGTCAGGTGTTTTTGTTCGCGGCCGAAGAAATCAATCAGCAGTCTGCTGGTTGTCGAAGCTGCCTGGACGGCGTTAGCGAGATGGAAGCAAATGTCCCTGTGAGTAAATTATTGCAGAGGCGATAACTTTTTAAACAAAGCCCCCCCCTTCCTCCAGTTGGGGCGACTCGCTGCTGTTTAAACACTTTGAGACCGCGTCCTCTGTTCCTTCCACGTCTCACACACAGGCTGATTAGACTCGGGACACACGTTTAGCTCGCCGTTTTGGTCTGGCTAAAGCCGCAGCAACAGGCGAACGCCTCCAAACATCGATGGATGTTTACAGAACAAGATTAGAAACCAAATTTCTGAAAGTTGCGAAAGCTATAGAAGTATAGGATAGTGGCCTAGTGACCAGTGTTCTCTTGGCAAGCCTTTGAGGGCGCCACAAATAAATTGCTTAATCATTCTGGAACTGAAAAAATGACATTAAGTGGGAAATGGCATACCCTTCCCTCAGAAACTCAATAGCTGTTCTGTTTTTGGAGTGGCGTTCCCCTGACACATGGGCACTACCAGGTGTCTACCGCGCGGTGCCAGACGTCAGTCTTAATCCTGGAAACATTTCACTCGCTTTAATAGTGTCAATACAGACTGGCACTAAAAGCAGACTGTGGTGGGCAACAGGCCTGGACCAACAGGAGGTCTTAGAAGACCCCCAAAAAGGACAGAGAAAAGTTATAAAACTAAAGAGCACTTATCCAGTGCAGAGGGAATCTCCAAAACAACACACACACACACACACACACACAGAGACACACAGAGCCAGCCCCCAACATTTACATTAGAAGAGGAAGGACACAGTGGGCCTGTGGAGGAATAGAAGGATGGGGAGGAGAGCTTGGATACGCTGTGGGCAGGCTGTAAACACTGTAAGACAGTATCTCCATGGAAGCCTCCACACTATTCTGAAGCATTTTAACCCCCCCTCATCTAGTCACAGCCCCCAGCACCCTTTCTAAAGCCAAGTACCCTGACCCCCTAAACCAGCCCCTCGCCTGCTGGCTGTCCTGCACAGCAGATGTGCAGAGAGGGGTGGATGACTGGGCTTTACGCGGGGCAGATGATGAGAGTGGCCTTGACACAGAGCCTGTGTGACTGAGGCCCTGTGCAGAGGACATTACTGCAGGTGTCTATTCCACTTTACACACTTCTGGTTCTGGGTTTTTACCCCCTTATATGACGGGAAATGAGCATGTATCCTGATTATATTGGACACAGTTAAAAGATTTCAATTGATCAATTTGCCCCCAGTCTTTTAAAGCCCAACGACCCGGCAGCAGCATTAAGCCAGTGGATCACCTCGGCCTTTATTTTGGCGGGAAATTCAAATCCTCCCTCTTTGTTAGGACATAGAGACAGATGAGGTTCAGAGCTGGGTTATGTAGTTCAAACAGCTCCATCATCTCAGGGCCTTTATTTCATATCTTTTCATTAAAATAAATAAAAGGGTAATAGATATATTTTCTATGTTTCAACCCCTAGTTCAATGTTTTGGGTCGCCACCTTAGGCTAAAATCAAATGTAGAGCTTTTCTGTTGCTTCGTGTTCACGTGCGTTGCCTGGTTCCACGTGTGTTGAGGAGCAGAGCCCAGTTTGAACTCCTGCCTTTTGCTGTTTAAAGGAGGAGGAGAAGAAAAGGTGGATTTTAGTGGCGTTTAGAAGAACTCAGCTTTGTGCCAGTCGTCCAGTTACATCATTTTTATGAGGCTCTCTGAAGCAGAGCTCCTGATTCTACTGAACCAGGGAAAAATTGTGACAAAAGGTGATATTGACCAACATGGCGAGGCTGTTGCCCGTGTAAACTTTTTTTAAAAAATGGGGACGTTTTGACTGGAAACCAAGACGACTATTTGCCCCATCGCTCCACAAAAGAGAGGAGGACAGAGGCAGATTGTAAGCCGCGAAAAATAAGAATTTGAGAACGCCGGCCTGCAGAATATCGCTCATTCATGAAAAATACATAAATAAATGAATGTCAGAGTCAGAGACAGAGGGGCTGCAGTGGCTCCGTCCAGGCACTGAGGAATTCATGGTGGATTTGTCCTCATTGATGGCGGGTTTGCAATAAAAAAAAGAACCAGAGAGGCAAAGGGGCTGGGGCACGCTGGGGGCAAACAACAGATTGCAGATGCCTCTATTGGAGTGGGCTACTTGTGAAAAAAGTAGGTCCCCCATCTCTGAGTCCAGAGCCACCCTTTAGAGAAAAGAGCCCTTCTCTACTGTAAAGGAGCGCTCGGGACATTGTTGGGCCTGTCAATGGCTCTCGGTTGGGGCACCGGGAGAATACAAGGAGGCCCAGTGTTCAGCGCTGCAGAGCCTTCTATAGAGGCCACAAATGCAATGGGGGCCCTGGGGGCTCTACAGCAGTTTAGAGGGCCCCGTTTCAATGGACACCAAGTCCTTTTAACCAGCATATTGTGTGTCTGCCTCTCCCTGGCCGACAGATTGGAGAGGGGGAAATTCCTGCGCAGATCAAACAGAATGTCTTCATCTCCCAACGAGCGTGAGCTGGATAAAATATGAAGAAAAACAGTCGGAGACGTCGAGGGGGTATTGTTAGCGCCGAGAGGCGGGGGGCGCGCGGGCGTTGAAGCGCGTTTGCGCGGGCGTATGTGTGTCAAGAGTCGTTAGGGGAGATGGGGCCAACAGCCGCTCCGTCTCAGGTGAGACTGGAGCCAATCACAGCCTGTTAAAGCACCTGCCAATCAGCACAGGGCCCGGGCAGACCTCCAGCTGTGCTCCAGCCAGTCCCTGTGCGCTGGGCCTGTGTGGCTGCGTTAGGTAAGGTCAATCGGGACCCGGGCCCGTTCTATTTTCCCATGAAGCCGTTACTACGCAGCAGATGATTGCTTGTGACACGGACACAAGAGGAGGGAGCGTTTCATTTTTACATGACCTGGCTGCCCTGAACAAAGAGCACTTCAAACGCTCGCCACCGCTGCCGGCCGCTGGCTGTCATGTAGACGCTGCTCACCGACCGATGTGAATCAGTCCACCACTTTAATCATTTTGAGTTGAGCGTCCCGACACCCACGAGGCCCCGGCGGCACAAAACTGGAACAGCGACGCTGTAAAAGCTGTTGTTAAAGGAACACACACACTCACACACAACTACAGGAAACGCTTGTTCCTGTTCAAGAGTTCAGAGATGATGACATGATACGGCGCGCGTACGTGTGCGTGCGTGCGTGCGTGTTCTCTCCGTCCAGCTTTGCAGGCTGCAGAGACACTGGGAGATGAGGGAGCGTGACACCTCGTACTGCGGGGTTCCTCCAATTGTTGAGCAGGAAACCCGCTCCGACTCCAGATAAAAGCACATGAGAAGAAAAACAAACATGCAGAGACGGAGGCGGGCGGGGGGGCGCAGCAGAGCAACGCTTGCTCACACCGGGGAGACAGTAGAGCAAAGGTGAAGGTCAGGGTACAACAAAGGGCCCAGGAACACGAGGACCCGCAGGAATGGTGAGTCAGGAGACGCTCAGCTGGGTCGCTCGGGGGGGTTTAGGTGAATCCTGCAATGACGTACGTTCACGTTACAGCTGCACACGCACCGCTAACGCCCGTAGAGAAACACTTGCTATTCAATCCTATTCGGGACCTCAGCTTAGACAGTCTTCTCTATATGAAACGCGTGTGGCTCTTATTCTTGTTAGCGCGAACAATCAGAATCCGAAACGCGCTCCTCCAACCTTCACCAGAGCAAGTACTGTGGGGGTGCACGGTGCCAAAAGCAGCATTCAAGTGTTCACAGGGATTAACTAGTCTAGCTAACCTCTGACCCAGGACAACTATGCGCTTAGCCCTTAAGTGGCTCCCTGTTTTTAACCCTAGAACATAAAGCATTAGCTTAGTATGCTAATGATCTGAAAACATCTACAACTTTACTGGTGTGAAAAGTGTGAAAAAGGAAGTAAAACAATGGTAATAACGTATCAATAAATGATAAAGTGGCTCACCGCTGTCATGATAGATTTCTTTTTGAATTATATAGTAATTTAAGTGTAATTTTGACAACTAATGAAAACAGCTGTTTGTAATATTTTGCTGAGTGTATGTTTATTCAGCTTAGCTTTACTGCCACTTGCAGCAGATGTCGTGTTTGACATGTTACATTTGGGAGCTGTTTTCCAAGAACCCTACTTTTTTAATCCCTAATTATGTCTTGCAACACAAATACTGAACATTTGTGTCTGAACAATAGAAAATTAGCCCATTTATGTCCTAATCCTAAGTGCTAAACTGCTTTTTAAACAGGATCCTCTGAATAACAAATAGAAGCAACCAAAAAGTTAAGTGCTGGATTACAAATGAGACAAGGCTCAAACAAAAGATCAGGATGAACACTGGAAATAGCCTGGAGGCCAGTTTCACTGTAAGACCCATCAACCTGCTGTCACCTGTGTCATCACTGGAAGCCGGTTTTATCTCTGAAACGCCCTGATTCGCCAGCACAACAGCAGCAGATTCCAGCGTATCTGTGTGCATGAATATCTGTCGGGGGGGCTGTCAGACGCTGACAGGTACAAGCAGAGGAGCGTCTCAGAATGTGGGTCGCGTCCGTCGGCCTCTAATCCGCCCAACTCGTGAGCTGTTTGAACAGGCAGCCGTTTCTCACCAGCGCGCTTATGTAAGACTTGAACGGAGGCCAAACAATGACACAACCGGTCACACGGGCGGGTAGAGACGGGGAGGGAGATGCTTCGTCGTAGCTCATTTACCTGAATGCTGGAAACTTTCTCGACACCACAGGTGTGTGATGACAAAGCTCCCAGACCGCCATTAGCCGGGGGGCACAGGTCAACGAGGTTCTAGCGTAGC
>NW_021821649.1:120000-132468 GCF_901000725.2 Takifugu rubripes
TGGGCCACAAAACAACACGAGCCTGTCAGCACCTAAAAACATCCACATCAGAGTCAGGACACTGCTGTCAGCAGCCCCCCCCAACACACACACACACACACTCTCTCTTTGACATACCACCACCAATGACACACACTCATATAGAGAGGCCAGATAGCCTCTACCTTCACACACACTCTCAGAATCAACCGCCAGTTTGTGTTTACGAGGCACTTTTTTCGCCGATGGGGTCGAGTTTTGAGGCTGAAGTCTCCGAACCTGAAATTGCCCGACGTGTATCCGCTTTATCAAAGACACCGGCACCTTTTGGGTCCACTTTATTGAAGTTGTGTCCTCATCTGCTCCTGCTGCACGGATCTCTTGCATATTAACTGGAGCGGACAGCCTGCGGCCGCGCTCCTGAGTGGAACACAGATGGTGATGAATACTGGATGGTGCTGCATCGTGGAGGCCGACGGGATGAGGTGAGTGCAGGCGAGCCTGCCTGACCCCATCAGGGCACCGATGTGGCCTCAACCTTTGGATTAGAAGGCACAGTTTGGGGAAATGGCGTCTCACGTGAGTGATTTGACAGCGATTTGAGCGTCAGATTCCGCTATTTCAGTGGTTAAATAACAGCCCCTGCTGGGCGAGCGGTTGTTTGTGTTCACAAGCGGAGAGAACACGAGGAAACCAGGTCAAATCCAGGCCCGCTTTGTCCCGTGTTTTATGTGCGTAACAAGGTCCAGTGTTGCAAGGATGGGCAGCTCTATTGAGGTTAATCATCAACGCTCCTGTCAGTTTTTCAAGTGGGCGAAAACCAAGTGTTTTTATGGCGCCATCAATTTTCACCTGTTACCCGATCACCGAGGCTGTTGTTTGATCCGTTTACATGCACTCAGCCACGCCGCTCCGCCGCCGACATCACTGTGATGAAGTGTTGAGCACACATTGTCTGTTAACCCCCCCCCTTGGGTTTTCCAGCGTTTCTTTTCAATCTCCGCTTTACGTGAGCGTTTGCCTGTTCGGTTAAAGTCGAGCATCGGTGAGCAGTTAGATTTTAACCAGCTCGATAGCCCAGCGACAGGTGGCGGTCCCGTACGTGCGTGCGAACCCTTGAGGTTTCATAGTTGTCGACTTGGCCCAAATGTCTCCCCTGAACTCGGGACCTTAATTCAGACTTCACAGTCGACTTTAGCTGCTGTACGGAGGGAGCTGCGACCACATTAGCACACAGCAGCAGCTCGCTCTCTCCATGTTTGCTCACGGCTGAAGCTGAGAGGACATAATTGCTCTTATATAATAGACGATGTCAGTCACTATTAAACAGACCTGCGTTGATTTGCAGATACAAACGCGTCTCCTTGACACCATAGTGGCTGTGGCGGCGCCTCCCATACTGCTGCTCTTATTAGCTGGCCTACATACTGGTCTGAGTGTGCAGTGTGTGTGTGTGTGTGTGGGGGTGTGGGTGTGTGGGTTGTCACTGGGTGTGTGGGTTGACTACACTTCTCTCACTTTAGGTTTAAACCCATTTAGTTCGTTTATAAATGCCTTATTATTGGCAGGTGTAAAGGCAGTCAATGTCCAGTCCTTATTTCCAGAAAGCTATATAATATGATAATACACACTCGCACTTCCGTGGCGTTTACGGAAACAAGTGTGACGTTATCACGAGTAACGTCAAGCTTGTTATTAGTGCCATTTTAGCTTCAAGAGGGTGTCGGATTCACCTGTCAGCTGTCATCTCTAAAATATTATTTTTGTGGTTAGATCACTTTTTAAAAAAATCCTTTTTTTTCCCAGCAACCTAAGTCAACTGATCTCCACTCTAGGTGGAAACACACACACACACACACACACACACACACACACACACACACACACACACACACACACACACACTTGAAGTGCAGGACCCTGGGGAGCACATCGAGTGAGTCAAACAGGACTGTGATTCCTCAAGGTAGGAGTCAAAGTCAGGATTGAGTTTCCATAAAAAGATTAGGTATGCAGAAGACAGTAGAGCAGTAGACAGACAGATATTCAGGCAGGTACACACCCAGATAGACAGCTGCCAGCCATATTAAATAGCATTAGCCAGAGTATTGTCTCATAACCCTTTATCCCCCAGGCAAGAGATGTTCTTCATCCTCCATTATGAGTTATGACTGGTCTGACCACAACCAGATACACTTATCCAGCTGTTATTCCACTCCTGCTGGCCTCGCGGTCCCAAATGGGCCTCTGTAGCCAGGCAGTACAAGGACATACAAAAATATATTTATAAAGGCTTCTTTGCTCTCACGCATGCACAAAAACTCAGCGCTGTTAGGAAATAGCATCCACACATATCTGTGTTGAGCTATCTGCTACCCAGAGGGAGCTTATTATCGAGTATTAGGAAGAATTTAGTGCGATTATATATTAGTAAATGTAACGTTAACAACAGTTGGTTCCATTTCAACAACACACTTGTCAAATGCATCTGTGCTTTACTACTTCCTAAATATTTTAGATTATTATTGCATTGTTGAATTCCAGCAAAGTTTAGTCAGAAGAGGAATGTTTTGGAGATCGGCCATAGAAATGACAGCAGTCCAGTTCCCAGTGCTTTTAACATGAAAAAAGGCCCCCAAACGGGAGCCAGAGCTGGCTCTCTGGGCTTCACACAGCTTAAATCACTGTGTATGTGTGTGTGTGTATGTGCGCGCGTGTGTAAACCCCAAATTGCAAAGGTCAACCAGTCCAGCCTGGTTGACCTTTGGCCTGAGGATGTGGTCGGCGTTCTCCCCCGGCCGCTCCTCTGATATCCTATCGGAAAAGACCATTTTAATTCATTACCAGCAGCTCATCGTAGCTACTGTGGACATCAGAATAAATTAGAGGGAAGGCTAGCGTGCAACCACATGTTTTATCTTTCTTACTTGTCCCCCCTCCCCCTCCCCCTCCCCCTCACCGAGTCATCTGCTGGGTCAGAAGTGATGAGTGTGCATTGTTGAGTCAGTCCCGGGCTGACTCACAGAGCAGGTTCAACAGGGGAACAGAAATAACAAACCTTTTCAGTTTCACGCCAGACTGAACGCTTTCTCTGAATAAATCCTTCCTCCATCTTAAGAGGAAGAAAGCGAAGGGGGGGATTTCTCAGCAAGGCTGTCAAAACATCCAAATCAGCGCCAAATGAGTCAGTGGTTAGAGGGTTAAACTGTCCTCACATGGGTCTCATGCAAATTCAATTTAGCAAAAAAAAAGGCTGCTTTTATGAGGCAACATATAAAAATCCTGGTCAGTAGGTCCATTTAGAAAATATCCATGGTGAAAACACACACTGAGGCGTTGACCAAGTGACCAACAAAAGCTTAAAAATGCAGTTCTGTTGCGCGTGACCTGTTAGACGGCGTTGAGAAGATGTGGGAAGGGAGACAAAGGTGTGTATTCCAGCCTGGACCCCTGGGGGAGGGTCTGTTAACGGAGAACGGGTCCAGAGATGCTCCCAGTCAACAGTCTTTGGTTTAAAAAGATGGGTGAGGATGACAGGTGTAGAGCAGGTGAGACCCCAGCTGAAGAACAGAAGCCATGAGGGGATTTAATGGTGTTTCTCAGAGAATAAAGATCATGTGCATCCCAGCTAAAAGCCTGAAAATCTGCTTAAATTTTCTGAATTATGACTAGTCTCTTTTTTTTGTGGGGGGGGGGGGGGGGGGGGGGGGGGTTCGGGGGATTAGCTTTCACAAGACGTAATTTTCCCTGGATGTAGATGACCAAAACTAGTCCACAACAGATACCAAACTATGCAGGTCAGGTTACATGGGTAGACAATGGCTCCTTTAGCTTTAGCTGTATTTAAACTTAGCACTGAGGCTTGGCTCACGATGGTATGTGTTAGTCTGGGTCTCTCGCTCCCTCTCCCTCTCTCTCTCTTTCTGCTAACTGATGTTTCCGGCTTCTGGGGGTGGAATTATTAGAAAACAACAATTTTTGGGGCATCTGCTCCAAGAAAAGTTCCTTTATTTCAAATACTCAAATGCTCTTACGCCATCAATTGCATCTCCACTCTTTATTTTTCTGTATTCCCAAAAACCGATGCTGTCAAAACAACGTCTGGATGTTTTTTCTCATTGGAGTAAACGCGTTTATGAAGAACAACACAAATTTCAAGCAGCAGAACACTTCAGACCAGAGGGACATTTCGCTGAGTATTGGAATACGACGCTAACAAATGTACGAATTTAGGAAAGTATAGCTAACACGAGCGCATCTTTAGTGCGCAGGACAAACATTCTGGAGGGAGAAACATGGGAGCATTTTAGGACAATGTGTTTGTGGTTTTGTGTACTTTGCCGTAACTGACGGTGTCTCGGACCGTCCTGGTTGGGGGGACTCCACCCATCTGGTTACCACACATGCTAAAATAAATACGCAGCACTTTGCAAATACAGCCTGACCCACTTCCATGCTGCACTATCATGAGTGTGACAAAGTTCTGTGTCATTTGAGTGAACCGCTGCACCCTCCAAGGACAGGCTGACTCTGTGCGTGTGTGTGCGAGTGTGTGTGTGTGCGTGTGCGAGTGTGTGTGTGTGTGTGTGTGTGTGTGTGTGTGTGTGTGTGTGTGTGTGTGTCAGGCCTACGACGTCCCTCCACACCAGCCCCCAACAGTGTCTGCTGGTTAAAACCGCCAGACTGATATCCTGTTACCATCGTCGTTGTCAGGGTTTAGTTTTTGTTCACCGGTTCTGTTTTTGTAGGTTTTGGTTCTCACTCATCATGAGTCATTGCTGCCCCCCCACCTCTCCTCATTAACCTAATGCCTCTCATGCGTATCCCTCCTCCTCTTTCTCGTGTATTTAAAGCCCACTCAGCTTCCAGATCGTCTCCTGTGACGAAGGTCTAGTGTTTGTGTTCTTCCCGTCGCTGCTCCTTGTCTTTTTGGCCTCTTTTCAAACCTTGTGATTTGGATTTGTTTGCCAGATTCTCCTCAGTTTCGTAGGAAATCGCCTTGAACACTCTTTTCCCCTCTTGCAGTGGAAGTTTTCCTGGCCTCGCTGTGGCGTTTGTCTCCACAAACGTAACTTCACCGTAAATCACGGCAGCGAGAGCCGTGATTGGTCCAGAACCTGAGGCCCGGGTGGAATATTTTCCCCTCCCAAAGAGAGTGTGGTGGCAACAAGAGTGTGGAAATGCAGAGAAATGAGCGGATACACAAATATTAATCAGGTGTGTGTGTGTGTGTGTGTGCGTGGGTGTGTGTGTGTGTGTGTGTGTGTGTGTGTGTGTGTGTGTGTGTGTGTGTGTGTGTGTGTGTGTGTGTGTGATTACATGTGCTGTAATCAGCTATGGTTCATGACTACTAGAGGGAGAATTCCACTGCGGTTAGTTGAACCCAACTGTTCCTTGTCTATCTTCAGAATTTAACTCTTTCACTGCCTGCCTGTCTGTCTGTCTGTCTGTCTGTCTGTCATTTACATGATCACTGACTATAAACTCAGTCACTCCAATCATCACGTCATGTCAGCAGTTAAACTGTACTGTGTTTGTGTGTGTGTGTGTGTGTGTGTGTGTGTGTGTGTGTGAATAACTTTGAAGCTGCAGAATTGGCCGATTTCTGTCAAATGAAAGTGTTTAGGGTGATTTAGAAGAGAGTCAAACGGGATGGATGCAGGCTGAGGTCTTTTTCAGCAAACACACACATCCGGAACCTTCTGAACCCCCCCCCCCCCCCCCCCCCCGACTGAACCACGGGTCAGACCAGGGATCATCGGCGGTCACTTTGGTATGAAAACGCATTAATTGTAACGTATCTGCACCTAAAGCCTCCTGTTGTGTTGGGACACTGAAACACACTGAAGAAGGAATTAAGAGCCGTCATGATTCAGGAACCACCCCAAAACCACCTGCCAACCATGAGTGTAGACACACAGACAGATATCAAAGATAAAGTGGGCCCTTCAGGGCCGGGCTGCCGGTCCAACAAGTAACTTCCTGTTCACCAGTGGCCGCTGTGGTTCCGATGCTGCGCCCACAATCGTGGCGCAGTTCCTAATAAACACCAGCTAATGTCGCTAAATACGAGTCCGGATTGCACGAGTTTTCCTTCCGAGCGCCTCCAGTTCTGCAGGTTGTAATGATGGAGGTGAAAGAGGCTGAGACAAGCCCTCTACAGCTGGAGGAAAACCACCCAAGGCAAACACACAGGCGCTCGCTCGCGCAAACACAACCCAACAGGACACGACGCTCGACCAAAACCAACTGAAATAGTCACATGAAAGTCACGGTCCGCGAAAAGCACACACACACACACCCACACACACACACATGAGCAGGTCAGAAATAATAGGCAGTGGGGTGGTGAACAGAGAATAGACATCTGACCTGTATATCTGAAAGACTGGCTTTTTAAAACCAGGCCATTAAAACAAGTCAAACCAGTAAAAACACTTCCTGGAAGTCAGGTTCTATATGAAGTTACACCAGTTATCTCTTAAAGGAGAGACTTGCTCCCTCCTGAGCGGATGCGCTGTTGTTTCCATGACGAAGCCTCCAAAATCTGGTCAAAAGGGGCCTGTGGGTCGGGAACCAAAGGTCAGCGCTCAGGTCACAGCTCTGTGTGTGTGTGGACGCACGCACGGCCACTGGAAAACACACGCGCAGACGGGACTGAGACAATACCTGTGCTTGACGCGACTGCCAGATGTTGCCGCCTGGTTCCAGCTGTTCCTTACCCGGCCCCTGTGGTAATGACACACAAACGGCGGCGTCGCACACACTCATTTGCCCGATAACTACCGCAATTATCCCATCAGCTACCTGTGACTCAGCAGATTTATGCCTTGTGCCGGGGTGTTTGGGCCTGCGCGTGTGTGTGTTTGCGTGCACAGGACAGGGATGTGTTTACCATTTGGAGGAATGTACAGTATTTGGTGATGTGAAAAGCAGCCTGCAGTGGTCAGGAGTCGTACAAACACACTCTGTTTTATTGGATGGGCCTGAGATTCCTCTTTGTGCACCCAGGGGCAAGAGGGAAGAATTTCAAGGCTCTTTTCTTCTCCTGCGCTTGGAAAGTGAACGCCTACGGGGTGTCGTCGTCGCGGCCGCCTAACAACCCTTCGCTGCTAATGAAATCAACAATTTTGAACAGAAAATGTCTGAAATGTTCTTTTTTTTCTCTACTCTTTCTGTAACGCGCCAAGAAGCTTCTGTCTTTTTGCAGCGTGCGGCCTCACAGGGGTCGATAAGATCGGCGCACGCTGTAAAAAAAAAAGCAAAAAAAAGCAAAACTTGTTTTATTTTCAGGCTCCCTTGAAGAAGCAGACGGACAGATGCACGCGAACTCGTTCACCCTTCAAACTTTGCACCTGGGGAATTGTATTTTCACGGATTTTAATGGACTTCCATTTGTTTGTGCAGCGAAACGGGCGGTTTGGATCGGCAGTCATGGAAAGTTTTCCGCTCCTCGGCGTCAGATATAAACCGAAGGTCTTTCTGGATCCGCGGCAGAGGAGCAACATGACCGCTCGCATCTCCGATCACATTACCTACATTTGTCTGAACACAGTCATCTTTATGCAAGAATCTGGGTCACCGGGGTTGCTATAGCAACAGCACAACATCTCAGCATGAGGTGAAGCAGAGTTTACCCAGCTGCTAACCGGATCACAGCGTCCCAGGTCTACCCACACCGGTTATACATATTGGAGATTACACATTCTCTAATCTGTCAGATCCCCGTGCACCCCCAGCACTCACAACCCTCCCCAGAGTTATTTAGTTAGCCATCTCTAACTTGTGTATTTTGGCCTTTTCCCGCAGGGTTTTTGTCGTGTAAAAGCTCAATAAAGTCTCTGAGAGTCTGTCCAGAAAAGTCACATTGAGTTTTACAAATAAACTTATGAGACGTCACCAGAAGAACGTTAATAACGCCTTACGGCAGGGGCCTATTTATTGCTCCGTGATATGTTTTCCATGTAATCTGAACTCTACAGCGACTGGAAGTCGGCTCGTCTGAATTTGAGTCAGGAACACAACAGTTTCAGAGGCAGATTTGCTGATTTAACGACTCTCAGGAGCATCAAGTTGTTGGTGGCTGAAGATTTAAAGCATAATGGGATGGAAAAAATATCCAGGCAGATGTTTCAACTGTGGCCATTTCTCCATAATTCCACAGAAAAAACTAGCTTGGTTTTTTCTTGCGGTTCTTCTCGACAACAGACAACAACAGTTCAGATTAGAGAAGCAGCTAGAAAATATCCTGCTGTGATGTTTGCCTCTTTATCAGCCAGGATCTGGAACCTCTCATTTCCCCCTGACGACCAGGAGTCCACGGGGATTTCGGAGTAGATATCAGACCAGGAAGGTTTTCCATCCGTGTTATGTAATTTCAGCAATATGTGTTTGCCTCCAGCGGCAACCGACCATTTGCTGAACTCCCACAAAGACAATACTGAGCAGTTGGAACTGGTCACATGCTAAAGTCGTTTGGAATGATAACGAAGCTGCTTTGTGCTTCCGCTACGTCGCTGTTCCGTTAATGTTTGTTTTAGCTGAACGCTTCACAACTTGATTTAAACGAACGTCTGATACTTTGCGCGTCTCCATTAACCCCCCATCGTGATGCGCAGCCTATTTTTCACTGACTTGAGGTCCATTAGAAAATATGTGTGTGTGGACAATCCCGTTCCGTCGGCTCCGGGTCGGAAAACTAATGTATTGTTAGTGATGACGCCCAAGTGAGAGTTTGACTGACAGGTTGAGATTCACGCCAAAGACTCTTAAGTCCTCATGACTCGTCATCTCTCCTTAACCTTTAAGAGCGGCCGCGCCGACGAGGACCCGAGGGCACCTCAAATCATCTAGCTAGTTTTCCTAGTTTTCCTAGATTTCCTTGTTTTCCTTTGTTTTTTCTCTCCAATTTTTTCGGGCAGAACACCAAACACCAAGGCTATGAAGATGAACCTTATTATCGTGAAGAGGGTTTTTGTTTCTTTTGGGTATTTATTTTTAGCCACTTTGGAAATATGGTCAGGGGTTAAATCAAGCCCATTACTGCCACCAGTTAAAATAAGACCATGTTGCCATGGAGATTGTGCCTGTAATCAGCTAGTCTCCTAGTTTACAGACCTGAATGACAGCGAAGTCTAATGTTTACTGTTAGATTGAGGATTCTTTGGAATGTGAAGCAGCAGAAATTTATGAATGAGTGAATCTGATGAGAAAGTAGAGCTGTTTTTAATCGTTTCATGCTTCCCGAATCACTAACATCCGCTCCCTCGTTTAAGGCCGAGGTGGTTTTTATTCATTCCCGCTGTGTCTTATGTGTCTTGTGGTTTTAAATAAGATCTTCTCCCTGTTTGCTTCACTGGTTACACTCACAACAAAGATATTTGCGTGTGTAAGCGGATCACAGCGTGAAAAAATAAACTCCACAGTAAAGGACAGTTTCGTGGGACTCCCTGCTGAAATCGATTGTTCACGAGACAAAATCCAGCGTTTAGGAGCCAGATCTCAAAAGTGCTGAATGGCTGGACGCAGGGACAACTTTTCTGATTGATCCTTCCAACAAACAGCAGTTTATGAAATGAAATTGACCTTTATTTACAGTAAACAGATGTGTGTATGTGCAGAGTCAGATGCAAAAACACGCGCCGACACATACGGGCTCAGCAAATGAGGGAAGGAAGTGTGTTTTTTAGCTTCCCAATGGTGTTTGATTAAGGACAGGCTTTGCTCAGTGTGTGTGTGTGTGTGTGTGTGTGTGTGTGTGTGTGTTGCTGCAGATGCCCCCCCACCCCCTGTCCATGAATGAATGTCCTGAGAGTGCGAGATAAAGGTGGTCTGTGCTGCAGTCCTGCTCCACTGATCCTTAAAGGAGGCATTGATGGGTGGACCAGCCGACTGTTACAGTTCCAGGACCTGCATCAGCCTCCGACTTCATGGCGAAGGATGGACGGGGAGGGTGGGAAGCGGAGGAAAAGCAGGAAGGCAGCTCTCAGAGGCGTACAGTGAAACGCCAAATGGGGAGTTTGGGAACGTGGCCGCGGTTGTCAAATATCGGCTCCGTCAGTGTGCAAACACAGCTGAGACCTCTGGTATGTGAGGCCACCGTGGTTCTGCTTGTCTCGCACATGAACACAGTGGATGTGGAGGCTGAACGCGTTTCATAAGGGCCCCGGCCATCAGGACACCGGAGAAACCTGCTTTTCTCCATAGCGGAAGTCCAGTTGGGACAGTTTGCGAGCGTCGTCGGGTCATTCTTTCCCTGAGCCGCCCAACCAGGTTCTGCCACTCTTCTGGGGGGATCTAACAAATCAAGCTTCTGTACACATTCGTTATCTTGACCAAACGTGCTAGCCTGTGATAACCAAACGAAAGCATTGATGGTTAAACAGATCCTGTATTAGTACGTTTACCTTAAAGAAAGAAACCAAGCTATTCGTAACACCTCCTTGTGACGGTGTGTCTAACTAGCTAGCTGTATCTAACTAGCGAGGAATGCCAGTGGGCGGTATCACTCTGCACGGGTATGAAAACCATCTTGATTAAAATTCACGGTCTTCACGGCATACGTAATCCTTTCCAGCTGAGCCACTGGACATAGATTTGCCTCGAGTGACGAGGAAACTTTCTCGCCTGGAGATGAATGGCTGTGTGGTCGTGGAGGAATGAAGCGGGGCGATCAAATGAGCTCAGTGGAAAAAACTGGATCGCATTAGAAAGAGAAGGAGAAACATCATTAGCGAGCACACAAACACTCATTTTCCTGTGGCTGGCCAGCAGATTGTATCAACATTCGGCTTTTGTTTGAAAGCTGCAGACGTGAAATATGGAGGTGAACGTGAGCGCTGCGAGTAGTCGCAACCTTCTACGCGGTCCCACCAGCCACGTCCTTTGTCCTCCTGCCAGACGCAGGTCAAGTCCACCTCTGAGATGCTTCGGTACTTTTGGATAAACGGGACGTCGTCAGTAAAGTCTGGCCCGCCGTCTCGGGCTTGTGAGCCCAACATGACACAGTGACCAGGAGGCACTTTATTCTATCCTCTGTAATCAAGAGCATCAACATATACGCCAGATGTGCCCGTTTAAGACTGAAACAAAAGCTCTGACAAGAGCACAATGATTCCCCTTCCTGCCAAAAAGGTTATGTTGTTATAGATGTCTTCGCAGGCTCCCTGTCTAGCTGCATGATAATTTAATTCTGGCTGTGATTCAGGCTAATCACGGAGCGGTCTGGCTCGGCTACATCCATCCCACACAGCCACTCAGTCAGCATAGTTGTGCTATTTGTACAGTATAAACATTTTGCATGATTATATATAATTAACTGATGCAGCATGGCTGCACGGACATACGCAGCCTCAGTCCTTGGGTGGATTCGCTAACCTGCACACACTGACCTCAGGGATACTCACCCAGGCTTTTAACTGTAATAAGGCAAATGAAAGAAGTGGCTGCCAAGATCTTCTCAAGATAAACACCCTTACTAAACATTTTCATGTCAATTCTCATTGCTACACTCCATAATTTCTCCCTCAGTTCCCTCAAACCACAAGCGTTGGACCGTGAGCTTAATTTATCACGGCTGGAACCTGATGTGCGGCTCTCTGTCTTTTGACGCCATTGCCCAGAATGTGTAAGTAGGAGCCAAGCACATGCTATGTCAACACAAACACTCCTGCATTCAATCTCATCAGCAGGATCTGCTCTCTGGTCTTCACAGATACTTCCTTATCGCCCTCCGAGCTCAGCTGCCAATCACGCTCCGAGACCGGGCCTCGTCTAAGCAAATGCCGGCCCGCTGAACTCGAGAGGACGCGCTAAATTTACAGCCGCGGCCCTCAAATATCTGGCCCCGAGACTTTCACACCTCCGGCTCGGCCCTGCACACGGACCGACTGTATATAAAAGCCCTGCGAGAGCAGTGCGCGCACGGGGGCCGTGCATATTTTAGAGCTAGTGCTGGTTGTTCTCAGGTATGCGGACATTTGTCAACGTTTTTCCACAGTTGGAAGCCGACGGGATATTTACTGACGAGGCTTCCAGACCACCTTTCTCTTCCTTGTTGCTCGAAAACTACGAAGCTTTGTTGCACTTTTACGGCAACGCCTTAACGAAATCTGTCGAAATCCCCAGTTCACGTCCATCCCAGTTGGCACGGTGACATCCGGTGACATTCCAGTAATCTCCAGACGTTACAGCGAAGGAGCGTCGTCCGTGAATGTCTCTTCTTAATAACCCCAATTCTTGTAATGATTACTCATACATGGACCTATGAGGTTCACTACCTGACTGTCTTATCTCTGTCTTATCGGGTTCTGTGAGTCTGTCCTGGACTCCAAAGACAGAGCAAACAAGATTATTATGGCCTCTGATATAGAGGAATTGGATTGGATCAACCATTCCGGTTTCTGAACAGCAACGATATCAGTCGTTGAACAGTCCTCATGGTACTTACACTGGGCAGAGGGTAAAGACAACATGTTTTATGAGCGCCGC
>NW_021821650.1:0-7500 GCF_901000725.2 Takifugu rubripes
GGAGAAGTGGTTGGTGTCCGCTGTAACCCCCCCCCCCAACACACACACACACACACACAGGCCACATACCCCTGGACTCATTAAGGACAAGGGGTCTCTTGGAAGAATCCAGCGGTATATTCATTTAGAATGTGATGCTCACACACCACACACACACTTTACCACAGGTAGCCAGATGCAGGATAACTGGGAAAATAGTCTTGTTCTTGTCTTTGACATATTTGAGACCTTTGGGAGCAGAAAATGGACGGACAACGGTTATAATTGCATTCTCCTGGGCAACATGTGAGGTCGCCAGCAAAAATGGCTGCTCTTGTTTTGACATGGATAAAGATCTGACATTTGTTTCCCCTAATGAAACCAAGAGTGGAGATAATATCCTGTCATCAGGTCTCTCAGAGCTCCACCTTTAATCACCAGCAAAAACTGGAGGTGAGTGGGCCTCTTCTTCCTTTCAATAACTCTTTATTCCAATGTTAGGGAGGGTCAAAGGTCATCGTGGTGGCACGAGAGTGACTGAGGTCATGAATGCATCGGTGGAAAGCAGCAGTCGAATGTTTAATACCAATGTGGGCACCATCTACTGGACTGTGCTGACCCCGACCCTGACCATCATGTGGTTATGTGTGCGTAGCCATGGCAACAACCGTGACAGGTTGTCCTCAGTAACTAAACGCCCCGACTCCCACTTCTAGTCATTTACCTGCTTTGGTGGCATCAGTGGTCACGTTCAAACGTGGCTTCCAATGTGTGCGCAGTGATAAGACGATAAAGAACTAAAAGGTGTCTTTGTTTCTGCAACGCTCGGGCCGTGCAGGGCTCAAAAGAAGCCCACTTAGGCAGATACGAGTGGGTCAGCTGGTCAAAGGAACTCGACAAACAGTTGAAACGCCGGTTTGTTGACAGATTGTGAGACCACTTCTTCTGGAAAGGAGCTGAAATATCAGGCCAGGGTGACGCACCGAGGTGCAGGAAGGAGGCAGGACTGACGGAGGAGGCACCAGCCCCGAGGAAGAGCTGCCAGACGGAGGTCTTTCCATGGCTCACAACCATGTGACCGGGTTAGGCTGAGGCTGCTGGGCGGTCTTCAGAGAAGTGAGGGGAACTTCTAGGTTGAGGCCACATTCCCAGGTGATGTTCTCGAGCACGGCTTCCTCTGAAACTGCTCCTCCCAGCTCCCAGTGTGGATCCAGGAGCAGACACGGTGTCATTAGTTAAAACCACTAAAACTGGGTTGGGCACAGAAATGCTCTGGTGCTTCTCTGGTAGACCTGCACCTCCCTCCTACTCAGCAACCCCAAATGATACTTTCATAAATGCTCGCATTACTGCTGGAGCCTGACCTGGTGTTGCTTTTCTAGTCTTGCTCATCCTGGATACGGTCCATCGAGACCTGAAGGATGGGTGGGACGGATCTCCATATGAGGACACCTGAAGAAGCCCCCAGGCCCCTGGACTTATCTCCACATGACTGCTCCTACTGGTGAGGTCCTCTGCTGCTCATCTGTGGCTCTCCTGCAGGTTCCATCTGTTCCCTTAAAGGGGTTTTAAGGTTTTCCTGAGCCAGTTTGAGGGTCTCAGAACTGATGATGTCACAATTGAGCAGCTTGTAAAGCCTCTGAGGCAACAACCTTTGTGACTTTGGGCTCCAGAAACAATGAATGTAACTAACCAAAGACCCTGGAGGGACAGGAAAGGTTCCTGGTTCTATTCAGAACTCTGCTCACCTGTGGTGACCCAGACTGGAGCACCATCAGGCTCTTCAGGAGGTCACCAGGGTCATCACCCTTGACAGAACCACCCTGATGGAAGATAACAAACAAAGAGCTCTTTTGTAGTTTCACATGGAAGAACCACAGGGAGGACACTAGCTGGCCCTTTCCACCATGATGGTTTAGATTCCAGGTTTTCCAACCAGGCTAGATCTTTGCTGCCCTCCTGCATCTTCAGGAACAGCTGTGAAGCCTCTGAGAAACCCCTTGGGGGGGTAAAAGAAACAGTGTGTCACCCCTCTGTGGCAAAGTGCCCCAACCCTTCCTCAAATTCCCAGAATACCTTCATTGTTGCCCCACCTCAACATCGTTCCCAGAGGGCTGATGGGCAAATTAGTGGCTGCCACATCGGCTCACCTTCCAAACACCGGAAGGAAAAAGGAAATGTCAAAGACTTCCTCTTCTCCTTCTTCCTGTTTTCTGCCGCTCCTCATCAGCACCAGGGTAACCCAGTAAAACAGGAGGGTCCTCCTGCCCAGGTCTGCGTCACCCCCCAGCACCAGCGCTGGAAGACACAGGAGACAATGGCTTGGACTGTTGTAGGCTAACACACACACCCACCCACACCCACACACACACACACACACACACACACACACACACACACACACACACACGACACAATGGGATTTATCAGCATTGTGATTGAATTCATCCATACTGTAAATGCCCCTCCAGAGCAGATCGCTCATCCTTTCCCACAGTCATGTGGGTGTTTGTGGGGCATGTTTGGGTTTTTCCTCTCCAGAATTCTCCCAGATGAGAGGCTCTCAAAACACTGGGCCCCACAATTATTAATATTTATCATTCACACATCCTGCCGTCAATTATTCTCCCAACCGGGATGAAATTTTGTTACCCCCCTGCAGAAAATGACATGTTTATTTATATAAACCCGGGCGCCACTGCGGGGGATAATATTTATGCCTCATCCACCCTGGCCGTGACCTTTGACCCCCCGCGATGATGTCATCGGAGCTATATGTTCTCCACCGACTGAAGGAGGATTCTCAGGAGTGAACTGATGGAGTCTTAGAGGCTCATTAACGTGCAGCTCGTTACAGAGAAGCACATTAATGAGCTTTGCTTGATTGCTGGTGAGACAGGAAGTGTTTGTGGTCTGCTAGCCCTGCTAGCGCTGCTAGCGCTGCTAGCCCTGCTAGCGCTGCTAGCGCTGCTAGCCCTGCCCTGGATGGTTCTGCTGATCCCAAACATTCATTTGACAGCCTTCACTTTAATCCAGACCCGAACGGATCACCGGCTTGTGGGTGGAGTGCAACTCATGGCCCCTCCAGATATTTTGGAAGACTTTCTCCAGTGGAATATTAAACAGCACAGCATCTTGGCAGACTAGCTGTGGGCTTCAGCGCCGATTACCAGCAGCAACGTTCAACCCTGGCCCACATCTGTGAGAAATGCATAAATTCTGTTTGTGGGTTCCACATTAGTCACCTCTGTGGTGCTGGCTTACAGGAAGGACTCAAAGGAGGTGTTGCTCTTTCAGTTCTGCAACAGTCACCAACATTCTGACGCGTGTGTGGGCAGAAACACAGACGAGCCTCATCCAGAACCTCCAGCTGTCCCACAGGACTTGGACCAACTCTTCTGTGGTAGTTGACTCTAAACTGACAGGAACCAGTGAGCACATCGATGCTTAGATCATCAGCAGCATGGACGCTAATTAGCTTCACCTGGAAACAACAAAACTGTGGTTTTCTGACTAATTTCTTCCTGTTTCTTGTGTTTTTTTTTCTTTGTGACATGCATCTGACTCCAGATATGAGATATGAGTCCAGCTGTCCTGGAGAAGCCTCACTCTATGAACCACCAGCAGGTCCTCAGGAGCCGGCGTGCCAACAGAGTAACCATCCATATGACTTTATCATGATAGAACTAAACGGGCGTGTCGGTTCAGCGACGAACGTGTCTAAAATGTTCGAGTCAGAAGAGAAAATGATGATAATAATGATGATAATTGCCCTGAGTCGTGAGCCCACTCAGAACGTAAAGTTCCTGCGTGTCTGAGTCCATACGAGTCTATTCTTATAGCCATTGTTTGGCAGGTGGCCTCCACACACACGTTCACGCTCTTCAACCTCCAGACTGACACCAAGGTGAGAGTTTCCATCTTCCACTGACACAAACATGTTTGCTGCAGACCTGAACTGTTGACCCCCCACCACACACACACACTCACACACACAGGTCCCACACACATTGTGATGGTGAGGTCTATAGGCGTGGGGGCCGAGGACTGGTGACATCACAGGCTCCCAGCCTTGAGGGAGGATGTCTCATAGATAACCAGTCTGTTTTCAGTTGGAGGGAAGTGGATGAGTTAGAAACGGAGATAAGGACAACAATTATCTCAGTGCATATAGGACGGGGCCGGGGGCCCAACGAGAATAAACATCCTGTTACACAAGAATAACATCAGCAAATCCTAAATATGTGCGGACAATGTAGTGAAATGATGGACGGCAGCAGAAACAGGTGTTATTCATCATGTTGTGGGCGTCAGAGTCTCTCTTTCCTTCTGTTACCATCAGCTCGTTGGGCGTTCCGGATCATCAAGCTAACACGCTAGTTATGCACCTCATCATGTGGAGAACCCCCCAAATACAGGAGAGGAGGCAGCGCACAGCACCTTCAAACGCCCGTCAGCAGGTGGTGAGCAGGGTCCAGGGCTGGTCCCCCTCACCAGCAGGCCTCAGGGAGGCCCCGGCCCCAGAGAGTCTCCGTCCTCAGGGAGGCCCCGGCCCCAGAGAGGCCCCGGCCTCACGGAGGACCCGGCCCCAGAGAGGACCCGGCCTCAGAGAGGCTCCGGCCCCAGAGAGGACACGGCCTCACGGAGGCCCCGGCCTCAGGGAGGACCCGGCCTCAGGGAGGACCCGGCCCCAGAGAGGCCCCGGCCCCAGAAAGGCCCCGGCCCCAGAGAGGCCCCGGCCTCAGGGAGGACCCGGCCCCAGAAAGGACCCGGCCTCATAGAGGCCCCAGCCCCAGAAAGTCCCCGGCCCCAGAGAGGACCCGGCCTCAGAGAGGCTCCGGCCCCAGAGAGGCTCCGGCCCCAGAGAGGACCCGGCCTCAGAGAGGCTCCGGCCCCAGAGAGGCTCCGGCCTCAGAGAGGCTCCGGCCCCAGAGAGGACCCGGCCCCAGAGAGGCTCCGGCCCCAGAGAGGCCCCGGCCCCAGAAAGGCCCCGGCCCCAGAGAGGCCCCGGCCTCAGGGAGGACCCGGCCCCAGAGAGGACCCGGCCTCATAGAGGCCCCAGCCCCAGAAAGTCCCCTGCCCCAGAGAGGACCCGGCCTCAGAGAGGCTCCGGCCCCAGAGAGGACCCGGCCTCAGAGAGGCTCCGGCCCCAGAGAGGCTCCGGCCTCAGAGAGGCTCCGGCCCCAGAGAGGACCCGGCCCCAGAGAGGCTCCGGCCCCAGAGAGGCTCCGGCCTCAGAGAGGCTCCGGCCCCAGAGAGGACCCGGCCTCAGAGAGGCTCCGGCCCCAGAGAGGCCCCGGCCCCAGAGAGGACCCGGCCTCAGAGAG
Organism: Takifugu rubripes; assembly: GCF_901000725.2. Classification (NCBI taxonomy): domain Eukaryota; kingdom Metazoa; phylum Chordata; class Actinopteri; order Tetraodontiformes; family Tetraodontidae; genus Takifugu; species Takifugu rubripes. The sequence continues at coordinate 5,307 of NW_021821650.1, forward strand.
GCTCCGGCCCCAGAGAGGACCCGGCCTCATAGAGGACCCGGCCTCATAGAGGCCCCGGCCCCAGAGAGGCCCCGGCCTCAGGGAGGACCCGGCCTCAGGGAGGACCCGGCCCCAGAGAGGCCCCGGCCCCAGAGAGGCCCCGGCCCCAGAGAGGCCCCGGCCCCAGAGAGGACCCGGCCCCAGAGAGGACCCGGCCCCAGAGAGGCCCCGGCCCCAGAGAGGACCCGGCCTCAGGGAGGACCCGGCCCCAGAGAGGACCCGGCCTCATAGAGGCCCCAGCCCCAGAAAGTCCCCGGCCCCAGAGAGGACCCGGCCTCAGAGAGGCTCCGGCCCCAGAGAGGCTCCGGCCCCAAAGAGGACCCGGCCCCAGAGAGGACCCGGCCTCAGAGAGGCTCCGGCCCCAGAGAGGACCCGGCCTCATAGAGGACCCGGCCTCATAGAGGCCCCGGCCCCAGAGAGGCCCCGGCCTCAGGGAGGACCCGGCCCCAGGGAGGACCCGGCCCCAGGGAGGCCCCGGCCCCAGAGAGGCCCCGGCCCCAGAGAGGCTCCGGCCCCAGAGCGGACCCGGCCCCAGAGACCCGGCCCCAGAGAGGCCCCGGCCCCAGAGAGGCCCCGGCCCCAGAGAGGCCCCGGCCCCAGAGAGGCTCCGGCCCCAGAGCGGACCCGGCCCCAGAGAGGACCCGGCCCCAGAGAGGCCCCGGCCCCAGAGAGGACCCAGCCCCAGAGAGGCTCGCAGGGAGGAAAAGCCAGAGACACCTTGTCCAGGTTGGGACAATGGGCAAGACTTTGTGGCGTCAGGGCACACAGTCATCCTGAGAACACCAGGATGGAGGGAGGCAGACTCATGCTGCTGAGCCACGCCAGACAGGTAGTGAGTGCTAATCCTCCAGCCAGCCTGGGTCTGGAGCTGCAGGCCGGCACCAGCGCCGGGGCTTCGACACCATCACAGACGGTGATTAACCCTCCTGCCAGGGGACCAGAACGAGACAGGAAGTGTGGACACGCCGGGGCTCAGGCACTGAATGCTTGGGCTGGAAACACAGGAAGTCTTTAGAAGGGAATACTGGAGGTGGAAGCAGGTCACGCTGGAACGTTCCTCAGCCCATGAGCAAGGCCACGGAATCATGCCTATCATACACACAGCCCGCAAACAAACAAACAAACAAACAACATTGAGATGAAGGTTGTGGGTTTAATTTTGACTCTGGTGCAGAGTTGTGTCTCCTTGGACCTTCTGCAGGTACTCTACGTCCCTCCCATAGTCCAAGTGTGTGTGTGTGTGTGTGTCTCTGTGTCTGTGTGTGTGTGTGTGTGTGTGTGTGTGTGTGTGTGTGTGTGTGGGTGTGTGTGTGATGTTTTGCTATTTTAAAGGTTACCAAGAACTTTAATATGAAACAAAGACAATCTGAAGTTGTTTATTCCAGCGTGATGAAGGAGGGAGGGACGACGTGTCCTCAACGTGTCTGTTGTTGACGTTGATGTTGGACCGTGGGTCCACTGACGCTGTGGGTGTCCCCGAGGAGGCTCCAGCAGCAGCGGGACGGCGTGCACGTCGTCGGTGTGTGTGTGTGTGCTATTATTCTTTTACAGGTCAAATTGAGGAATGTGACATCAAAGCTGTGTCAGCCAGCTTTGATGATTAGAGACTCGGAGGGGTATTTTTTCAGCTGCACCCCCCCCCCTACCCACCACCCCCCCCGACCCCCCGTGCCCCCCCCCCCCCCAGGACCACTGACCTGCACCCTGACACCTGGCAAGTTTGGTAAAAGTTGTCCTGAATGCAACAACATGATAATAACATGATAGGAACATGATAATAACATGATAGGAACATGATAATAACATGATAGGAACATGATAATAACATGATAATAACATGATAATAACATGATAGGAACATGATAATAACATGATAGGAACATGATAATAACATGATAATAACATGATAATAACATGATAGGAACATGATAATAACATGATATACATGATAGGAACATGATAATAACATGATAGGAACATGATATAACATGATAGGAACATGATAATACATATAATAACATGATAGGAACATGATAATACATGATAGAACATGATAATAACATGATAGGAACATGATACTAAAGTGAGAGCAACAGGATTGTAACATGATAATAATGCCATAATAACATGATAATAAGAGGATATTAACAGTCCT